>NC_081391.1:2120573-2210573 GCF_030684315.1 Stegostoma tigrinum | reverse complement strand
ACACACATACATATACACAGACACACACTCCCACACACATGTACACACATACACACTCCCACACATATGTATACACAGACACACACTCCCACACATACGTACACACACACACACAAACTCCCACACATACGTACGCACATACACACTTCCACACATATGTACACACACGCAAACACACAGATGTACACGACACACACACTCCCACACAGATGTACACACACACACACTCGTACACAACACACACTCCTACACACACGTACGCACATACACACTTCCAAACATAGGTACACACACACACAGACAGACTCCCACACATACGTACACACACACTCCCACACAGATGTACACAACACACACACTCCCACACATACGTACGCACATACGCACTCCCACACATACGTCCACACATGCACACTCCCACACATACGTACACACACACACTTCCACACAGACGTACACACACATACATATACACACACACTCCCACACCTACGTACACATACACACTCCCACACATACATACGCACGTACACACTCACGCACATTCGCACTCCCACACATACGTCCACACATGCACACTCCCACACACGTATATACACACACACGTATACACACACACCCACATAGACGTACACACACACACTCCCAGACATATGTACTACACACACTCCCACACATACGTACACACACATACGTACACACACACACCCTCCCACACCTACGTACATACACACTCCCACACATATGTACACACACACACACTCCCACACATACATACGCACATACACACACGCACATACGCACTCCCACACATACGTCCACACATGCACACTCCCACACACGTATATACACACACACACTCCCACACATACGTACACACACACACCCACATACACGTACACACACACACACTCCCAGACATACGTACTACACACACTCCCACACATACGTACACACATACACACTCACGCACATTCGCACTCCCACACATACGTCCACACATGCACACTCCCACACACGTAAATACACACACACGTATACACACACACCCACACAGACGTACACACACACACTCCCAGACATATGTACTACACACACTCCCACACATACGTACACACACATACGTACACACACACACCCTCCCACACCTACGTACATACACACTCCCACACATATGTACACACACACACTCCCACACATACATACGCACATACACACACGCACATACGCACTCCCACACATACGTCCACACATGCACACCCCCACACACGTATATACACACACACATACACACACACACTCCCACACATACGTACACACACCCACACCCACATATACGTACACACACACACTCCCAGACATACGTACTACACACACTCCCACACATACGTACACACATACACACTCACGCACATTCGCACTCCCACACATACGTCCACACATGCACACTCCCACACACGTAAATACACACACACGTACACACACACACTCCCACACATACGTACACACACACACCCACATATACGTACACACACACACTCCCAGACATACGTACTACACACACTTCCACACATACGTACTACACACACTCCCACACATACGTACTACACACACTCCCACACATACGTACACACACACATTCCCACACATACGTACACACACATACGTACGCACACACTCCCACACATACGTACACACACACACTCCCACACATACGTACACACACACACTCCCACACATACGTACACACACACACTCCCACACATACGTACACACACACACTCCCACACATACGTATACACACACACTCCCACACACACACACCCACACACACACTCCCACACCTACGTACATACACACTCCCACACATACGTACACACACACACACACACTCCCACACATACATACGCACATACGCACTCCCACACATACGTCCACACATGCACACTCCCACACACGTATATACACACACACATACACACACACACTCCCACACATACGTACACACACCCACACCCACATATACGTACACACACACACTCCCAGACATACGTACTACACACACTCCCAGACATACGTACTACACACACTCTCACACATACGTACACACACACACTCCCACACATACGTACACACACATATGTACACACACATACGTACACACACACTCCCACACATACGTACACACACACACACTCCCACACATACGTCCACACATGCACACTCCCACACACGTATATACACACACACGTACACACACACCCACCCACACATACGTACACACACACACACCCACACATACGTACACACACACACACCCACATATACGTACACACACACACACCCACATATACATACACACACACACTCCCAGACATACGCACTACACACACTCCCACACATACGTACACACACACACATTCCCACACATACGTACACACACACACTCCCAGACATACGTACACACACATACTCCCAGACATACGTACTACACACACTCCCACACATACGTACACACACACTCCCACACATACGTACACACACACACTCCCACACATACGTACACACACACACTCCCACACATACGTACACACACACACACACTCCCACACATATGTACACACACACTCCCGCACATACGTACACACACACACTCCCACACATACGTCCACACATGCACACTCCCACACACGTATATACACACACACATACACACACACACTCCCACACATACGTACACACACACACCCACACATACGTACACACACACACTCCCAGACATACGTACTACACACACTCCCACACATACGTACACACACACACACTCCAACACATACGTACACACACTCCCACACATATGTACACACACATACGTACACACACACTCCCACACTTACGTACACACATACACACTCCCACACATACGTACACATATACACACTCCCACACACGTACACACACACGTATATGTACACACACACACACACACACACGTATACACATACACACACGTATACACACACACCAACACACACGTATACACACACACACACTCCCACACATACGACCACACATACACACTCCCACACATATGAACACATATACACACTCCCACACACACGTACACACATACACACACGTACACACACACGCCCACACACCTCAACACACACACACACACGTACACACACTCCCACACACACGCACACACACACGTATACACACACACTCCCACACATACGTACACACACACACAAAAACACCCACATATACATACACACACACTCCCACACACATGTACACACATACACACACGTACACACACACTCCCACACACGTGTACACACACACCCACCCACGCATACGTACAAACACACTCCCACGCAAACGTACACACACAAAATCCCAGATACATATACACACACACTCCCACTCATATGTACACACACATACACACTCGCACACATACATACACACACAGACTCCCACACACACACACTCCCACAGATACATATACACAGACTCCCACACACACGTACACACACACACTCCCACACACACATACACACACGTATACACACACACTGCCACACATACGTACGCACACACACTCCCACACATACATACACAAACACACACACGTACACACACACACACTCCCACACACACGTACACACACACTCCCACACATATGAACACATATACACACTCCCACACACACGTACACACATACACACACGTACACACACACGCCCACACACCTCAACACACACACACACACGTATACACACACACTCCCACACATACGTACACACACACACAAAAACACCCACATATACATACACACACACTCCCACACACACGTACACACATACACACACGTACACACATATACACAGACTCCCACACACACGTACACACACACACACTCCCACACACACGTACACACACGTATACACACACACTGCCACACATACGTACGCACACACACTCCCACACATACATACACAAACACACACACGTACACACACACACTCCCACACACACGTACACACACACTCCCACACATATGAACACATATACACACTCCCACACACACGTACACACATACACACACACGCCCACACACATCAACACACACACACACGTACACACACTCCCACACACACGCACACACGTTTACACACACACTCCCACACATACGTACACACACACACAAAAACACCCACATATACATACACCCACACTCCCACACACACGTACACACATACACACACGTACACACACACTCCCACACACGTGTACACACACACACACCCACGCATACGTACACACACACTCCCACGCAAACGTACACACACACACACACTCCCAGATACATATACACACACACTCCCACTCATATGTACACACACATACACACTCGCACACATACATACACACACAGACAGACTCCCACACACACACACTACCACAGATACACATACACAGACTCCCACACACACGTACACACACACACTCCCACACACACGTACACACACGTATACACACACACTGCCACACATACGTACGCACACACACTCCCACACATACATACACAAACACACACACGTACACACACACACTCCCACACACACGTACACACACACTCCCACACATACGTACACACATATACACTCCTGCACATACACACTCCCACACATAAGTACACATGCACACTCCCGCTCATACGTACACAGAGTCCCACTCATACGTACACACACACACACACACACACACACACACACACACACACACACACACACGTACACACACACACACACACACGTACACACACACACTCCCACACACACGTACACACACACACTCCCACACATACGTACGCACATACACACTCCTGCACGTACACACTCCCACACATACGTACATATGCACACTCCCGCTCATACGTACACACACACAGTGCCACTCATACGCACACACACGCACACTGCCACACATACGTACACACACACACTCCCACACATATGTACACACATACACATTCCCGCACATACGCACTCCCGCACATATGCACTCCCACACAGTCCCATTCATACATACACATACACACACAGTCCCACACATACGTACACACACACACACACTCCCACACATATGTACACATACACACACACTCCCACAGATATGTACACACACACACACACTCCCACACATACGTACACATACACACACACACCCACAGATACGTACACACATACACACTCACACACGTACACACACACACTCCCACACATGCGTACACACACACTCCCACACATACGTACGCACATACTCACACCCACACATACGTACACACACACACTCCCACACATACGTACGCACATACACACTCCCGCACATACGCACTCCCACACATATGTCCACACATGCCCACTCCTGCTCATACGCACACACACAGTCCCACTCATACGTACACACACACAGTCCCACTCATACGTACACACACACAGACACAAACTGCCACACATACGTACACACACACACTCCAACACACACACGTGCACACACACATGTATACACACTCACTCACACACACACACACGTACACACACACACTCCCACACATACGTACGCACATACACACTCCCACACATACGTACACACTTGCACACTCCCGCTCATACGTACACACACACAGTCCCACTCATACGTACACACACGCACACTCCCACACATACGTACACACATGCACACACCCGCTCATACGTACAGACACACAGTCCCACTCATACATACACATACACACACTCCCACATATACATACACAAACACACACACACACTCCCACACATACGTACACACACTCCCCCACATACGTACACATACACACACACTCCCACAGATATGTACACACACACACTCCCACACACGTACACACACACACTCCCGCACATACGGACGCACACACACACTCCCACACACACACACACTCCCGCACATACTCACACACATACGTACACACACATACACACTCCCACACATACACACACACACTCCCATGCACATGTACACACACACTTCCACGCACATGTACACACACACACTCCCACACACATGTACACACACACCCACACACGTACAAACACACACATACACCCTCGCATACGTACACACACACTCCCTCGCATACGTACACACACACTCCCACGCATACGTACACACACACTCCCACTCATATGTACACACACATACACACTCGCACACATACATGCACACACACATACACACTCGCACACATACATGCACACACACAGACTCCCACACACACACTCCCACAGATACATATACACAGACTCCCACACACACGTACACACACACACTCCCACACACACACTCCCATACATACGTACACACACACTGCCACACATACGTACGCACACACACTGCCACACATACGTACACACACATACGTACACACACACACCCTCCCACACCTACGTACATACACACTCCCACACATATGTACACACACACACTCCCACACATACATACGCACATACACACACGCACATACGCACTCCCACACATACGTCCACACATGCACACCCCCACACACGTATATACACACACACATACACACACACACTCCCACACATACGTACACACACCCACACCCACATATACGTACACACACACACTCCCAGACATACGTACTACACACACTCCCACACATACGTACACACATACACACTCACGCACATTCGCACTCCCACACATACGTCCACACATGCACACTCCCACACACGTAAATACACACACACGTACACACACACTCCCACACATATGTACACACACACACACCCACATATACGTACACACACACACTCCCAGACATACGTACTACACACACTTCCACACATACGTACTACACACACTCCCACACATACGTACTACACACACTCCCACACATACGTACACACACACATTCCCACACATACGTACACACACATATGTACACACACACTCCCACACATACGTACACACACACACTCCCACACATACGTACACACACACACTCCCACACATACGTATACACACACACTCACACACACACACACACACACACACACACACCCACACACACACTCCCACACCTACGTACATACACACTCCCACACATACGTACTACACACACTCCCACACATACGTACACACACACACTCCCACACATACGTACACACACACACTCCCACACATACGTCCACACATGCACACTCCCACACACGTATATACACACACACGTACACACACACACACCCACACATACGTACACACACACACACCCACATATACGTACACACACACACACCCACATATACATACACACACACACTCCCAGACATACGTACTACACACACTCCCACACATACGTACACACACACACACTCCCACACATACGTACACACACACACTCCCACACATACGTACACACACACACTCCCACACATATGTACACACACACACTCCCAGACATACGTACTACACACACTCCCACACATACGTACACACACACTCCCACACATACGTACACACACACACTCCCACACATACGTACACACACACACTCCCACACATACGTACACACACACACACACACTCCCACACATATGTACACACACATATGTACACACATACGTACACACACACTCCCGCACATACGTACACACACATATGTACACACATACGTACACACACACTCCCGCACATACGTACACACACACACTCCCACACATACGTCCACACATGCACACTCCCACACACGTATATACACACACACGTACACACACACACTCCCACACATACGTACACACACACACCCACACATACGTACACACACACACTCCCAGACATACGTACTACACACATACGTACACACACACTCCCACACTTACGTACACACATACACACTCCCACACATACGTACACATATACACACGTACACACACACACGCACACACACACACGTATACACACACACACACGTATACACACACACCAACACCCACGTATACACACACACACACTCCCACACATACGTCCACACATACACACTCCCACACATATGAACACATATACACACTCCCACACACACGTACACACATACACACACGTACACACACACGCCCACACACCTCAACACACACACACACACGTACACACACTCCCACACACACGCACACACACACGTATACACACACACTCCCACACATACATACACACACACACACACAAAAACACCCACATATACATACACACACACTCCCACACACACGTACACACACACTCCCACACACGTGTACACACACACACACCCACACATACGTACACACACACTCCCATGTAAACGTACACACACACACTCCCAGATACATATACACACACACTCCCACTCATATGTACACACACATACACACTCGCACACATACATACACACACAGACTCCCACACACACACACTCCCACAGATACATATACACAGACTCCCACACACACGTACACACACACACACTCCCACACACACGTACACACACGTATACACACACACTGCCACACATACGTACGCACACACACTCCCACACATACATACACAAACACACACACGTACACACACACACTCCCACACACACGTACACATACACACACACCCATGCACATGTACACACACACGCTCCCACACACATGTACACACACATACTCCCACACACATGTACACACACACCCACACACGTACACACACACCCACACACGTACACACACACACACACCCATGCATACGTACACACACACTCCCACGCATACGTGCACACACACACACTCCCAGATACATATACACACACACTCCCACTCATATGTACACACACATACACACTCGCACACATACATACACACACACACAGACTCCCACACACACACTCCCACAGATACATATACACAGACTCCCACACACACTCCCACACACACGTACACACACACACACACACACACACGTACACACACACACACACTGCCACACATATGTTCACACACACAGCCACACATACGTACGCACACACACTCCCACACATACGTACGCACACACACACGTACGCACACACACACTCCCACAGATACGCACACACACACACTCCCACAGATACATATACACAGACTCCCATACACACGTACACACACACACACTCCCACACATACGTACACACAAACACTCCCACACATATGTAGACACACACACACTGCCACACATACGTACGCGCACACACTCCCACACACACGTACGCACACACACACAAACTCCCACACATACGTACGCACACACACTCCCACACATACATACGCACATACACACACGCACATACGCACTCCCACACATACGTCCACACATGCACACCCCCACACACGTATATACACACACACATACACACACACACTCCCACACATACGTACACACACCCACACCCACATATACGTATACACACACACTCCCAGACATACGTACTACACACACTCCCACACATACGTACACACATACACACTCACGCACATTCGCACTCCCACACATACGTCCACACATGCACACTCCCACACACGTAAATACACACACACGTACACACACACTCCCACACATATGTACACACACACACACCCACATATACGTACATACACACACTCCCAGACATACGTACTACACACACTTCCACACATACGTACTACACACACTCCCACACATACGTACTACACACACTCCCACACATACGTACACACACACATTCCCACACATACGTACACACACATATGTACACACACACTCCCACACATACGTACACACACACACTCCCACACATACGTACACACACACACTCCCACACATACGTACACACACACACTCCCACACATACGTATACACACACACTCACACACACACACACACACACACACCCACACACACACTCCCACACCTACGTACATACACACTCCCACACATACGTACTACACACACTCCCACACATACGTACACACACACACTCCCACACATACGTACACACACACACTCCCACACATACGTCCACACATGCACACTCCCACACACGTATATACACACACACGTACACACACACACACCCACACATACGTACACACACACACACTCACACATACGTACACACACACACACCCACATATACGTACACACACACACACCCACATATACATACACACACACACTCCCAGACATACGTACTACACACACTCCCACACATACGTACACACACACACACTCCCACACATACGTACACACACACACTCCCACACATACGTACACACACACACTCCCACACATATGTACACACACACACTCCCAGACATACGTACTACACACACTCCCACACATACGTACACACACACTCCCACACATACGTACACACACACTCCCACACATACGTACACACACACACACACACTCCCACACATATGTACACACACATATGTACACACATACGTACACACACACTCCCGCACATACGTACACACACACACTCCCACACATACGTCCACACATGCACACTCCCACACACGTATATACACACACACGTACACACACACACTCCCACACATACGTACACACACACACCCACACATACGTACACACACACACTCCCAGACATACGTACTACACACACTCCCACACATACGTACACACACACACTCCAACACATACGTACACACACACACTCCCACACATATGTACACACACATACGTACACACACTCTCCCACACTTACGTACACACATACACACTCCCACACATACGTACACATATACACACGTACACACACACACGCACACACACACACGTATACACACACACACACGTATACACACACACCAACACCCACGTATACACACACACACACTCCCACACATACGTCCACACATACACACTCCCACACATATGAACACATATACACACTCCCACACACACGTACACACACACGCCCACACACCTCAACACACACACACACGTACACACACTCCCACACACACGCACACACACACGTATACACACACACTCCCACACATACATACACACACACACACACAAAAACACCCACATATACATACACACACACTCCCACACACACGTACACACACACTCCCACACACGTGTACACACACACACACCCACACATACGTACACACACACTCCCACGTAAACGTACACACACACACTCCCAGATACATATACACACACACTCCCACTCATATGTACACACACATACACACTCGCACACATACATACACACACAGACTCCCACACACACACACTCCCACAGATACATATACACAGACTCCCACACACACGTACACACACACACACTCCCACACACACGTACACACACGTATACACACACACTGCCACACATACGTACGCACACACACTCCCACACATACATACACAAACACACACACGTACACACACACACTCCCACACACACGTACACATACACACACACCCATGCACATGTACACACACACGCTCCCACACACATGTACACACACATACTCCCACACACATGTACACACACACCCACACACGTACACACACACCCACACACGTACACACACACCCACACACGTACACACACACACACACCCATGCATACGTACACACACACTCCCACGCATACGTGCACACACACACACTCCCAGATACATATACACACACACTCCCACTCATATGTACACACACATACACACTCGCACACATACATACACACACACACAGACTCCCACACACACACTCCCACAGATACATATACACAGACTCCCACACACACTCCCACACACACGTACACACACACACACACACACACACACGTACACACACACACACACTGCCACACATATGTTCACACACACAGCCACACATACGTACGCACACACACTCCCACACATACGTACGCACACACACACGTACGCACACACACACTCCCACAGATACGCACACACACACACTCCCACAGATACATATACACAGACTCCCATACACACGTACACACACACACACTCCCACACATACGTACACACAAACACTCCCACACATATGTAGACACACACACACTGCCACACATACGTACGCGCACACACTCCCACACACACGTACGCACACACACACAAACTCCCACACATACGTACGCACACACACTCCCACACATACGTACACACACACATACACACTCCCACACATACATACACATATACACACTCCCACACACACGTACACACATACACACACATACACAAACACACACTCCCACACACATACTCCCACACACACACGTATACACACACACACACTCCCACACATACGTACACACACACACTCTCCCAGATACATATACACACACACTCCCACTCATATGTACACACACATACACACACACACATACATGCACACACAGACTCCCACACACACACTCCCACAGATACATATACACAGACTCCCACACACACACTCCCACACATACGTACACACACACACACTGCCACACATACGTACGCACACTCCCCCACATACGTACACATACATACGCTCACACACTCCCACACATACATACGCACACACACTCCCACACATACGTACACAAACACACATACTCCCACACTTACGTACACACACATACTCAATCCCACACATACGTACACACACACACTCCCACACATATGTACACATACACACACTCCCACAGATACGTACACACACACACACTCCCACACACGTACACACACACTGCCACACACGTACACACACACACACTCCCACACATACGTACACATACACACACACTCCCACAGATACGTACACACATACACACTCACACACGTACACACACACACACTCCCACACATACGTACGCACATACTCACTCCCACACATACGTACACACATACACTCCCACACATACGTATGCACATACACACTCCCGCACATACGCACTCCCACACATACGTCCACACATGCCCACTCCGGCTCATACGTACACACACAGTCCCACTCATACGTACAGACACACAGTCCCACTCATACGTACACACACACAGACACAAACTGCCACACATACGTACACACACACCCACCCACACATACGTACACACACACACACACCCACATATACGTACACACACACACACACACACACACCCACATATACGTACACACACACTCCCAGACATACGTACTACACACACTCCCACACATACGTACACACACACACACTCCCACACATACGTACACACACACTCCCACACATACGTACACACACACACACTCCCACACATACGTACACACACACACTCCCAGACATACGTACTACACACACTCCCACACATACGTACACACACACTCCCACACATACGTACACACACACACACTCCCACACATATGTACACACACATATGTACACACACATACGTACACACACACTCCCACACATACGTACACACACACACTCCCACACATACGTCCACACATGCACACTCCCACACACGTATATACACACACACGTACACACACACACTCCCACACATACGCACACACACACACACCCACACATACGTACACACACACACTCCCAGACATACGTACTACACACACTCCCACACATACGTACACACACACACACTCCAACACATACGTACACACACACACACTCCAACACATACGTGCACACACACACTCCCACACATATGTACACACACATACGTACACACACACTCCCACACATACGTACACACACTCACACATACGTACAACACACACTCCCACACATACGTACATACACACACTCCCACATACGTACGCACACACACTCCCACACATACGTACGCACACACACTCCGACACATACGTACGCACACACATTCCCACACATACGTACACACACACTCCCACACATATGGACGCACAAACACACTCCCGCACATACGGACGCACACACGCTCCCACACACACACTCCCACACATACGTACGCACACACACACTCCCACACATACGTACACACACACACTCCCACACATACGTACACACACACACTCCCACAAATACGTACACACACACACTCCCACACATACGTACAAACACACACACACACTCCTACACATACGTACACAAACACACACACACACTCCTACACATACGTACACTCACACAAACACACTCCCAGACATACGTACTACACACACTCCCACACATACGTACACACACACTCCCACACATACGTACACACACACTCCCACACATATGTACCCACACATACGTACACACACACTCCCACACATACGTACACACACACTCTCCCACAGATACATACACAGACATACACTCCCACACACGTACGCACACACACTCCCACACAGACGTACGCACACACACTCCCACACATACGTACGCGCACACACTCCCACACATACGTACGCGCACACACTCCCACACATACGTACACACACACATACACACTCCCACACTTACGTACACACGCACATACACACTCCCACACTTACGTACACACGCACATACACACTCCCACACATATGTACACACACAAACTCCCACACATACGTACGCACACACACACTCCCGCACATACGGACGCACACACACGTATGCACACATACACTCCCACACGTACGTACGCACACACTTCCACACATACGTACGCACACACGTACACACTCCCACACATACGTACGCACACACGAACACACTCCCACACATACGTACGCACACACGAACACACTCCCACACATACGTACGCACACACGAACACACTCCCACACATACGTACACACACACACTCCCCCACTTACGTACACACACAAATACACACTCCCACACATATGTACACACACACACACACTCCCACACATACGTACACACACACACTCCCACACAGACATATGCACGCACACACACACTCCCGCACATACGTACACACATGCACACTCCCGCTCATACGTATACACACACAGTCCCGCTCATACACACACACAGTCCCGCTCATACGTACACACACACACACGCACACACTCCCACATATACGTACACACACAAACTCCCACACATATGTACACACGTACACACACACACACACACTCCCACACATATGTACGCACACACACCCACACATACGTACGCACACACACACCAACACACACGTACGTACACACCCACACATACGTACACACACACACCCACACATACGTACATACAAACACACTCGCACACAGACATATGAACACACACACTCGCACATATACGTACACACACACTCCCACACATACGTATACACACACACACTCCCACGCATACGTACGCACACACACTCCCACACACACGTACGCACACACACTCCCACACACACAAACTCCCACACATACGTACGCACACACACTCCCACACACACGTACGCACACACACTCCCACACACATGTACACACACACACCCACACATCTACCCACACACACACATACACACATGCACACTCCCACACATACGGATGCACACACACACTCCGACACTGACGTACGCACACACACACTCCCACACACACGTACACATATATACACTCCCACACACACGTACACACATACACACACGTACACGCACACACACACACTCCCACACACATACATACACACACACACTCCCACACACTCCAACACACACACACACATACACACTCACGCTCACACACGTATATACACACACACACACTCCCACACATACGTACACATGTACACACTCCCACACACACGTACACACATACACACACGTACACACACACACGTACACATACACTCCCACACATACGTACACACACACTCCCGCACATACGTACACACACACACTCCCACAATATGTACACACACACACTCCCACAATACGTACACACACACTCCCACAATACGTACACACACACACACTCCCACAATACGTACACACACACACTCCCACAATACGTACACACACACACTCCCACAATACGTACACACACACACTCCCACCCATTTGTACACATACACACACATTCCCATACATACGTACACACACACACACACTCCCACACACTCCAACACACACATACTCCCACACACACATGTACACACACACACACATGTATACACACACACACTCGCACACATACGTACACATATACACACTCCCACACATACGTACACACATGCACACACGTATACGCACACACGTACACACACACTCCCGCACATACGTACACACACACACACACTCCCACAATATGTCCACACACACTCCCACCCATATGTAGACATACACACACACTCCCACACATACGTACACACACACACTCCCACACACTCCAACACACACACACATGTATACACACACACACGTATATATACACACACACTCCCACACATACGTACACACACACTCCCGCACATACGTACACACACACACTCCCACAATATGTACACACACACTCCCACCCATATGTACACATACACACACACTCCCACACATACGTATGCAGACACACTCCCACACATACGTACGCACACACACACGTACACAAACACACACACACACACATGTATACACACACACACGTATATATACACACACACACGTACACACACACTCCCACACATACGTACACACACACTCCCGCACATACGTACACACACACACTCCCGCACATACGTACACACACACACACACACTCCCACAATATGTACACACACACTCCCACCCATATGTACACATACACACACACTCCCACACATACGTATGCAGACACACTCCCGCACATACGTACACACACACACACACACACACACTCCCACAATATGTACACAGACACTCCCACCCATATGTACACATACACACACACTCCCACACATACGTATGCACACACACTCCCACACATACGTACGCACACACACCCACACATGTACACACACACACACACACACACACACACACACCCAGTCTCACACATACGGACGCGCACACGCACTCCCACACTTACGTACGCACAGACTCCCACACATACGTACACATATACACACTCCCACACACATGTACACACATACACGCACGTACACGCACACACTCCCACACACACACACTCCCACACACTCCAACACACACACACACATACACACACACTCCAACAGATACGTACACACACACACTCCCACACACGTACACACGCACACACATACACACACACTCCAACAGATACGTACAGACACACACTCCCACACATACACACACACTCCCACACATACGTACACATACACACACACTCCAACAGATACGTACACACACACACTCCCACACACGTACACACACACTCCCACAGATACGTACACACACACTCCCACACATACGTACACAAACAAACACACTTCCACACTTACGTACACACTCACATGCACACTCCCACTCATACGTACACACACACAGTCCCACTCATACATACACACACACAGTCCCACACATACGTACGCACACACACTGCCACACATACGTACGCACACACACTCCCACACATACGTACACACACTCCCACACATACGTACACACACACTCCCACACATACGTACACACACACTCCCACACATACGTACACACACACATACACACTCCCACACATACGTACACATACACACACACACTCCCACACATACGTACACATACACACAAACACTCCCACACATACGTACGCACATACACACTCCTGCACATACACACTCCCATACATACGTACACACATGCACACTCCCGCTCATACGTACACACACACAGTCCCACTCATACGTACACACACGCACACTCCCACACATACATACACACACACACTCCCACACATACATACACACACACACTCCCACACATACGTACACACATACACAGTCCCGCACATACGCACTCCCACACATACGTACACACATGCACACTCCCGCTCATACGTACACACACACAGTCCCACTCATACGTACACACAGACACAAACTGCCACACACACACACTCCAACACACACACACATGCACACACACTCCCACACATGTACACACACACACACACACACACACGTATACACAGACACACGTACACACACACTCCCACACATACGTACATACACACACACACACACGTACACACACACACTCCCACACATACGTACACACATACACACTCCTGCATACACACTCCCACGCATACGTACACACATGCATACTCCCGCTCATACGTACACACACACAGTCCCACTCATACGTACACACACGCACATTCCCACTCATACGTACACACACGCACACTCCACACAAACATACACACACACACTCCCGCACATACGCACTCACACACATACGTACCCACACACAGTCCCACTCATACATACACATACACACACTCCCACATATACGTACACAAACACACACACACACACTCCCACACATACGTACACACACACACTCCCACACACACACACACGTATACGCACACACACACCCACATAAACGTACACACACACACACTCCCACACATACGTACACACACTCCCACACATACGTACACACACTCCCACACATATGTACACACACTCCCACACATACGTACACATACACACACTCCCACACACGTACACACACACTCCCACACATACGTACACATACACTCCCACAGGCGTACACACACACACACTCCCAAAGATACGTACACACACACCCACACACGTACACACACACACTCCCACACATACGCACACATACACACACACGCCCACAGATACGTCCACACACACACTCCCACAGATACGTACATATGCACACACTCCCACACATATGTACACACACACACTCCCACATAGGTACACACACTCCCACGCATACGTACACACACACTCCCACAGATACATATACACAGACTCCCACACACACGCACACACAATCCCACACACATGTACACACATACACACTCATACACACGTACACACACACTCCCACACATACGTACACACGTACACACTCCCACACATACGTACACACACACACTCCCACACATACATACGCAGACACACTCCTGCACATACGCACTCCCACACATACATACACACATGCACACTCCCGCTCATACATACACACACACAGTCCCACTCATACGTACACACACTCCCACACACACGCACACACACGTATGCACATACACACTCCCGCACATACGCACTCCCACAAATACGTACACATGCACACTCCCGCTCATACGTACACACAGTCCCACTCACACGTACACACACACACACTCCCACATATACATATACACACACTCACTCCCACACATACGTACACACACACACTCCCACACACACGTACACACACACACACGTATACACACACACTCCCACACATACGTACACACACACTCCCACAGATACATACACACACACGTGTGTATGAGTGTGTATGTGTGTACGTTTGTGTGGGACTGTGCGTGTGTACGTATGAGTGGGACTGTGTGTGTGTATGTATGAGCGGGAGTGTGCATGTGTGTACGTATGTGTGGGAGTGCGTATGTGCACACACACACACTCCCACAGATACATATACACACAGACACACACACACACTCCCACTCATTCATACGCACACACACTCCCACACATACGTACGCAAACACACTCCCACAGATACGTACACACACACACTGCCACACATACGTACACACACACACTCCCACAGATACATATACACACAGACACACACACACTCCCACTCATACATACGCACACACACTCCCACACATACGTACGCAAACACACTCCCACAGATACGTACACACACACACTGCCACACATACGTACACACACACACACTCCCACACATACGTACACACACACACACTCCCACACATACGTACACACACACACACACACTCCCACACATACGTACACACACACACACTCCCACACATACGTACACACACACACACACTCCCACACATACGTACACACACACACACACTTCCACACATACGTACACACACACACACACACTCCCACTCATACGTACACACACACACACACTCCCACACATACGTACACACACACACTCCCACACACACGTACACACACACACACACTCCCACACATACGTACACACACACACACTCCCACACATACGTACACACATACACACTCCCACACATACGTACACACATACACACTCCCACACATACGTACACACACACACACTCCCGCACATACGTACGCACATACACACTCCCGCACATACGCACTCCCACACATACGTACACACATGCACACTCCCGCTCATACATACACCCACACAGTCCCACTCATACGTACACACGCACAGTCCCACACAAACGTACGCACATACACACTCACACACACGTACACACACACTCCCACACATACGTACGCACATACACATTCCCACACATACGTACACACATACACACTCCCACACACACGTACACACACACACTACCATACATACGTACGCACACACACTCCCACACGTACGTACACACACACGCTCCCACATATATGTACGCACACACACGCTCCCACATATATGTACACACACGCTCCCACAGATACGTACACACATACACACGCCCACACATACACAATCGCACTCACACGTACACACATACACACACACACACGTACACACACACTCCCACACATACGTACGCACATACACACTCACACACATACGTACACACACACACTCCCACACATATGTACTCACATACACACTCCCGCACATACGTCCACACATGTACACTCCTGCTCATACGTACACACACAGTCCCACGCATACGTACACACAGAGACACAAACTGCCACACATACATACACACACACACTCCAACACACACACACGTGCACACACACACCCACACACACGTACACACACACACACACACGTATACACACACACTCCAACACACACACACTGCCACACATACGTACACACACATACATTCCAACACACACACACACACATGTGCACACACACGTACACACACACACTCTCACACATACGTACACACACACTCTCACACATACGTACACACACACTCTCACACATACGTACACACACACTCTCACACATACGTACAGACACACACTCCCACACATACGTACACACGCACACAGCCCCACACATACGTACACACACTCCCACAGATACATATACACACAGACTCCCACACACACGTACACACACACACACCCACAGATACGTACACACACACACTCCCACACATACGTACATATGCACACACTCCCACACATACGTACGCACACACACACTCCCACACATACGTACGCACACAAACACTCCCACACATATGTACACACACACATACACACTCCCACACATACGCACACACACACTCCCACACATACGTACGCACATACAAACTCCCGCACATACGCACTCCCACACATACGTACACACATGCACATTCCCACTCATACATACACATACACTCCCACACACACATACACACTCCCACACACACACACTCCCACACACACACACTCCCACACACACACACTCCCACACATATGTAGACACACACACACTGCCACACATACGTACGCGCACACACTCCCACACACACGTACGCACACACACACAAACTCCCACACATACGTACGCACACACACTCCCACACATACGTACACACACACACACAGACTCCCACACACACACTCCCACAGATACATATACACAGACTCCCACACACACTCCCACACACACGTACACACACACACACACACACACGTACACACACACACACACTGCCACACATATGTTCACACACACAGCCACACATACGTACGCACACACACTCCCACACATACGTACACACACACTCTCACACATTCGTACACACACACACTCCCACACATACGTACACACACACACACAGACTCCCACACACACACTCCCACAGATACATATACACAGACTCCCACACACACTCCCACACACACGTACACACACACACACACACACACACACGTACACACACACACACACTGCCACACATATGTTCACACACACACCCACACATACGTACACACACACTCCCACGTAAACGTACACACACACACTCCCAGATACATATACACACACACTCCCACTCATATGTACACACACATACACACTCGCACACATACATACACACACAGACTCCCACACACACACACTCCCACAGATACATATACACAGACTCCCACACACACGTACACACACACACACTCCCACACACACGTACACACACGTATACACACACACTGCCACACATACGTACGCACACACACTCCCACACATACATACACAAACACACACACGTACACACACACACTCCCACACACACGTACACATACACACACACCCATGCACATGTACACACACACGCTCCCACACACATGTACACACACATACTCCCACACACATGTACACACACACCCACACACGTACACACACACCCACACACGTACACACACACACACACCCATGCATACGTACACACACACTCCCACGCATACGTGCACACACACACACTCCCAGATACATATACACACACACTCCCACTCATATGTACACACACATACACACTCGCACACATACATACACACACACACAGACTCCCACACACACACTCCCACAGATACATATACACAGACTCCCACACACACTCCCACACACACGTACACACACACACACACACACACACGTACACACACACACACACTGCCACACATATGTTCACACACACAGCCACACATACGTACGCACACACACTCCCACACATACGTACGCACACACACACGTACGCACACACACACTCCCACAGATACGCACACACACACACTCCCACAGATACATATACACAGACTCCCATACACACGTACACACACACACACTCCCACACATACGTACACACAAACACTCCCACACATATGTAGACACACACACACTGCCACACATACGTACGCGCACACACTCCCACACACACGTACGCACACACACACAAACTCCCACACATACGTACGCACACACACTCCCACACATACGTACACACACACATACACACTCCCACACATACATACACATATACACACTCCCACACACACGTACACACATACACACACATACACAAACACACACTCCCACACACATACTCCCACACACACACGTATACACACACACACACTCCCACACATACGTACACACACACACTCTCCCAGATACATATACACACACACTCCCACTCATATGTACACACACATACACACTCACACACATACATGCACACACAGACTCCCACACACACACTCCCACAGATACATATACACAGACTCCCACACACACACTCCCACACATACGTACACACACACACACTGCCACACATACGTACGCACACTCCCCCACATACGTACACATACATACGCTCACACACTCCCACACATACATACGCACACACACTCCCACACATACGTACACAAACACACATACTCCCACACTTACGTACACACACATACTCAATCCCACACATACGTACACACACACACTCCCACACATATGTACACATACACACACTCCCACAGATACGTACACACACACACACTCCCACACACGTACACACACACTGCCACACACGTACACACACACACACTCCCACACATACGTACACATACACACACACTCCCACAGATACGTACACACATACACACTCACACACGTACACACACACACACTCCCACACATACGTACGCACATACTCACTCCCACACATACGTACACACATACACTCCCACACATACGTATGCACATACACACTCCCGCACATACGCACTCCCACACATACGTCCACACATGCCCACTCCGGCTCATACGTACACACACAGTCCCACTCATACGTACAGACACACAGTCCCACTCATACGTACACACACACAGACACAAACTGCCACACATACGTACACACACACCCACCCACACATACGTACACACACACACACACCCACATATACGTACACACACACACACACACACACACCCACATATACGTACACACACACTCCCAGACATACGTACTACACACACTCCCACACATACGTACACACACACACACTCCCACACATACGTACACACACACTCCCACACATACGTACACACACACACACTCCCACACACACTCC
This sequence comes from Stegostoma tigrinum, assembly GCF_030684315.1. NCBI lineage: Eukaryota > Metazoa > Chordata > Chondrichthyes > Orectolobiformes > Stegostomatidae > Stegostoma > Stegostoma tigrinum. The sequence goes on along the minus strand of NC_081391.1, from coordinate 2,186,224 downwards.
CACACATACGTACACACACACACTCCCAGACATACGTACTACACACACTCCCACACATACGTACACACACACTCCCACACATACGTACACACACACACACTCCCACACATATGTACACACACATATGTACACACACATACGTACACACACACTCCCACACATACGTACACACACACACTCCCACACATACGTCCACACATGCACACTCCCACACACGTATATACACACACACACGTACACACACACACTCCCACACATACGCACACACACACACACCCACACATACGTACACACACACACTCCCAGACATACGTACTACACACACTCCCACACATACGTACACACACACACACTCCAACACATACGTACACACACACACACACTCCAACACATACGTGCACACACACACTCCCACACATATGTACACACACATACGTACACACACACTCCCACACATACGTACACACACTCACACATACGTACAACACACACTCCCACACATACGTACATACACACACTCCCACATACGTACGCACACACACTCCCACACATACGTACGCACACACACTCCGACACATACGTACGCACACACATTCCCACACATACGTACACACACACTCCCACACATATGGACGCACAAACACACTCCCGCACATACGGACGCACACACGCTCCCACACACACACTCCCACACATACGTACGCACACACACACTCCCACACATACGTACACACACACACTCCCACACATACGTACACACACACACTCCCACAAATACGTACACACACACACTCCCACACATACGTACAAACACACACACACACTCCTACACATACGTACACAAACACACACACACACTCCTACACATACGTACACTCACACAAACACACTCCCAGACATACGTACTACACACACTCCCACACATACGTACACACACACTCCCACACATACGTACACACACACTCCCACACATATGTACCCACACATACGTACACACACACTCCCACACATACGTACACACACACTCTCCCACAGATACATACACAGACATACACTCCCACACACGTACGCACACACACTCCCACACAGACGTACGCGCACACACTCCCACACATACGTACGCGCACACACTCCCACACATACGTACGCGCACACACTCCCACACATACGTACACACACACATACACACTCCCACACTTATGTACACACGCACATACACACTCCCACACATATGTACACACACAAACTCCCACACATACGTATGCACACATACACTCCCACACGTACGTACGCACACACTCCCACACATACGTACGCACACACGAACACACTCCCACACATACGTACGCACACACGAACACACTCCCACACATACGTACGCACACACGAACACACTCCCACACATACGTACGCACACACGAACACACTCCCACACATACGTACGCACACACGAACACACTCCCACACATACGTACACACACACACTCCCCCACTTACGTACACACACAAATACACACTCCCACACATATGTACACACACACACACTCCCACACATACGTACGCACACACACACTCCCACACATACGTACGCACACTCCCACACATACGTACACATACACACACACTCCCACAGATACATACACACACACACGTACACACTCCCACACACACACTCCCACACATACACTCCCACACGTACGTACACACACACTCCCACAGATACATATACACACAGACTCCCACACACACGTACACACACACACTCCCACAAATACGTACACACACAGACTCCCACACACACGTACACACACACACTCCCACAAATACGTACACACACACACTCCCACACATACGTACAAACACACACACACACTCCTACACATACGTACACAAACACACACACACACTCCTACACATACGTACACTCACACATACACACTCCCAGACATACGTACTACACACACTCCCACACATACGTACACACACACTCCCACACATACGTACACACACACTCCCACACATATGTACCCACACATACGTACACACACACTCCCACACATACGTACACACACACTCTCCCACAGATACATACACAGACACACACTCCCACACACATACGCACACACACTCCCACACAGACGTACACGCAAACACTCCCACACATACGTACGCGCACACACTCCCACACATACGTACGCGCACACTCCCACACATACGAAAACACACACATACACACTCCCACACTTACGTACACACGCACATACACACTCCCACACTTACGTACACACGCACATACACACTCCCACACATATGTACACACACAAACTCCCACACATACGAACGCACACACACACTCCCGCACATACGGACGCACACACACGTATGCACACATACACTCCCACACGTACGTACGCACACACTTCCACACATACGTACGCACACACGTACACACTCCCACACATACGTACGCACACACGAACACACTCCCACACATACGTACGCACACACGAACACACTCCCACACATACGTACGCACACACGAACACACTCCCACACATACGTACACACACACACTCCCCCACTTACGTACACACACAAATACACACTCCCACACATATGTACACACACACACACACTCCCACACATACGTACACACACACACTCCCACACAGACATATGCACGCACACACACACTCCCGCACATACGTACACACATGCACACTCCCGCTCATACGTATACACACACAGTCCCGCTCATACACACACACAGTCCCGCTCATACGTACACACACACACACGCACACACTCCCACATATACGTACACACACAAACTCCCACACATATGTACACACGTACACACACACACACACTCCCACACATATGTACGCACACACACCCACACATACGTACGCACACACACACCAACACACACGTACGTACACACCCACACATACGTACACACACACACCCACACATACGTACATACAAACACACTCGCACACAGACATATGAACACACACACTCGCACATATACGTACACACACACTCCCACACATACGTATACACACACACACTCCCACGCATACGTACGCACACACACTCCCACACACACGTACGCACACACACTCCCACACACACAAACTCCCACACATACGTACGCACACACACTCCCACACACACGTACGCACACACACTCCCACACACATGTACACACACACACCCACACATCTACCCACACACACACATACACACATGCACACTCCCACACATACGGATGCACACACACACTCCGACACTGACGTACGCACACACACACTCCCACACACACGTACACATATATACACTCCCACACACACGTACACACATACACACACGTACACGCACACACACACACTCCCACACACATACATACACACACACACTCCCACACACTCCAACACACACACACACATACACACTCACGCTCACACACGTATATACACACACACACACTCCCACACATACGTACACATGTACACACTCCCACACACACGTACACACATACACACACGTACACACACACACGTACACATACACTCCCACACATACGTACACACACACTCCCGCACATACGTACACACACACACTCCCACAATATGTACACACACACACTCCCACAATACGTACACACACACTCCCACAATACGTACACACACACACACTCCCACAATACGTACACACACACACTCCCACAATACGTACACACACACACTCCCACAATACGTACACACACACACTCCCACCCATTTGTACACATACACACACATTCCCATACATACGTACACACACACACACACTCCCACACACTCCAACACACACATACTCCCACACACACATGTACACACACACACACATGTATACACACACACACTCGCACACATACGTACACATATACACACTCCCACACATACGTACACACATGCACACACGTATACGCACACACGTACACACACACTCCCGCACATACGTACACACACACACACACTCCCACAATATGTCCACACACACTCCCACCCATATGTAGACATACACACACACTCCCACACATACGTACACACACACACTCCCACACACTCCAACACACACACACATGTATACACACACACACGTATATATACACACACACTCCCACACATACGTACACACACACTCCCGCACATACGTACACACACACACACACACACACTCCCACAATATGTACACACACACTCCCACCCATATGTACACATACACACACACTCCCACACATACGTATGCAGACACACTCCCACACATACGTACGCACACACACACGTACACAAACACACACACACACACATGTATACACACACACACGTATATATACACACACACACGTACACACACACTCCCACACATACGTACACACACACTCCCGCACATACGTACACACACACACTCCCGCACATACGTACACACACACACACACACTCCCACAATATGTACACACACACTCCCACCCATATGTACACATACACACACACTCCCACACATACGTATGCAGACACACTCCCGCACATACGTACACACACACACACACACACACACTCCCACAATATGTACACAGACACTCCCACCCATATGTACACATACACACACACTCCCACACATACGTATGCACACACACTCCCACACATACGTACGCACACACACCCACACATGTACACACACACACACACACACACACACACACACCCAGTCTCACACATACGGACGCGCACACACACTCCCACACTTACGTACGCACAGACTCCCACACATACGTACACATATACACACTCCCACACACATGTACACACATACACGCACGTACACGCACACACTCCCACACACACACACTCCCACACACTCCAACACACACACACACATACACACACACTCCAACAGATACGTACACACACACACTCCCACACACGTACACACGCACACACATACACACACACTCCAACAGATACGTACAGACACACACTCCCACACATACACACACACTCCCACACATACGTACACATACACACACACTCCAACAGATACGTACACACACACACTCCCACACACGTACACACACACTCCCACAGATACGTACACACACACTCCCACACATACGTACACAAACAAACACACTTCCACACTTACGTACACACTCACATGCACACTCCCACTCATACGTACACACACACAGTCCCACTCATACATACACACACACAGTCCCACACATACGTACGCACACACACTGCCACACATACGTACGCACACACACTCCCACACATACATACACACACTCCCACACATACGTACACACACACTCCCACACATACGTACACACACACTCCCACACATACGTACACACACACATACACACTCCCACACATACGTACACATACACACACACACTCCCACACATACGTACACATACACACAAACACTCCCACACATACGTACGCACATACACACTCCTGCACATACACACTCCCATACATACGTACACACATGCACACTCCCGCTCATACGTACACACACACAGTCCCACTCATACGTACACACACGCACACTCCCACACATACATACACACACACACTCCCACACATACATACACACACACACTCCCACACATACGTACACACATACACAGTCCCGCACATACGCACTCCCACACATACGTACACACATGCACACTCCCGCTCATACGTACACACACACAGTCCCACTCATACGTACACACAGACACAAACTGCCACACACACACACTCCAACACACACACACATGCACACACACTCCCACACATGTACACACACACACACACACACACACGTATACACAGACACACGTACACACACACTCCCACACATACGTACATACACACACACACACACGTACACACACACACTCCCACACATACGTACACACATACACACTCCTGCATACACACTCCCACGCATACGTACACACATGCATACTCCCGCTCATACGTACACACACACAGTCCCACTCATACGTACACACACGCACATTCCCACTCATACGTACACACACGCACACTCCACACAAACATACACACACACACTCCCGCACATACGCACTCACACACATACGTACCCACACACAGTCCCACTCATACATACACATACACACACTCCCACATATACGTACACAAACACACACACACACACTCCCACACATACGTACACACACACACTCCCACACACACACACACACGTATACGCACACACACACCCACATAAACGTACACACACACACACTCCCACACATACGTACACACACTCCCACACATACGTACACACACTCCCACACATATGTACACACACTCCCACACATACGTACACATACACACACTCCCACACACGTACACACACACTCCCACACATACGTACACATACACTCCCACAGGCGTACACACACACACACTCCCAAAGATACGTACACACACACCCACACACGTACACACACACACTCCCACACATACGCACACATACACACACACGCCCACAGATACGTCCACACACACACTCCCACAGATACGTACATATGCACACACTCCCACACATATGTACACACACACACTCCCACATAGGTACACACACTCCCACGCATACGTACACACACACTCCCACAGATACATATACACAGACTCCCACACACACGCACACACAATCCCACACACATGTACACACATACACACTCATACACACGTACACACACACTCCCACACATACGTACACACGTACACACTCCCACACATACGTACACACACACACTCCCACACATACGTACGCAGACACACTCCTGCACATACGCACTCCCACACATACATACACACATGCACACTCCCGCTCATACATACACACACACAGTCCCACTCATACGTACACACACTCCCACACACACGCACACACACGTATGCACATACACACTCCCGCACATACGCACTCCCACAAATACGTACACATGCACACTCCCGCTCATACGTACACACAGTCCCACTCACACGTACACACACACACACTCCCACATATACATATACACACACTCACTCCCACACATACGTACACACACACACTCCCACACACACGTACACACACACACACGTATACACACACACTCCCACACATACGTACACACACACTCCCACAGATACATACACACACACGTGTGTATGTGTGTACGTTTGTGTGGGACTGTGCGTGTGTACGTATGAGTGGGACTGTGTGTGTGTATGTATGAGCGGGAGTGTGCATGTGTGTACGTATGTGTGGGAGTGCGTATGTGCACACACACACACACTCCCACAGATACATATACACACAGACACACACACACACTCCCACTCATTCATACGCACACACACTCCCACACATACGTACGCAAACACACTCCCACAGATACGTACACACACACTGCCACACATACGTACACACACACACTCCCACAGATACATATACACACAGACACACACACACTCCCACTCATACATACGCACACACACTCCCACACATACGTACGCAAACACACTCCCACAGATACGTACACACACACACTGCCACACATACGTACACACACACACACTCCCACACATACGTACACACACACACACTCCCACACATACGTACACACACACACACACACTCCCACACATACGTACACACACACACACTCCCACACATACGTACACACACACACACACTCCCACACATACGTACACACACACACACACTCCCACACATACGTACACACACACACACACACTCCCACTCATACGTACACACACACACACACTCCCACACATACGTACACACACACACTCCCACACACACGTACACACACACACACACTCCCACACATACGTACACACACACACACTCCCACACATACGTACACACATACACACTCCCACACATACGTACACACATACACACTCCCACACATACGTACACACACACACACTCCCGCACATACGTACGCACATACACACTCCCGCACATACGCACTCCCACACATACGTACACACATGCACACTCCCGCTCATACATACACCCACACAGTCCCACTCATACGTACACACGCACAGTCCCACACAAACGTACGCACATACACACTCACACACACGTACACACACACTCCCACACATACGTACGCACATACACATTCCCACACATACGTACACACATACACACTCCCACACACACGTACACACACACACTACCATACATACGTACGCACACACACTCCCACACGTACGTACACACACACGCTCCCACATATATGTACGCACACACACGCTCCCACATATATGTACACACACGCTCCCACAGATACGTACACACATACACACGCCCACACATACACAATCGCACTCACACGTACACACATACACACACACACACGTACACACACACTCCCACACATACGTACGCACATACACACTCACACACATACGTACACACACACACTCCCACACATATGTACTCACATACACACTCCCGCACATACGTCCACACATGTACACTCCTGCTCATACGTACACACACAGTCCCACGCATACGTACACACAGAGACACAAACTGCCACACATACATACACACACACACTCCAACACACACACACGTGCACACACACACCCACACACACGTACACACACACACACACACGTATACACACACACTCCAACACACACACACTGCCACACATACGTACACACACATACATTCCAACACACACACACACACATGTGCACACACACGTACACACACACACTCTCACACATACGTACACACACACTCTCACACATACGTACACACACACTCTCACACATACGTACACACACACTCTCACACATACGTACAGACACACACTCCCACACATACGTACACACGCACACAGCCCCACACATACGTACACACACTCCCACAGATACATATACACACAGACTCCCACACACACGTACACACACACACACCCACAGATACGTACACACACACACTCCCACACATACGTACATATGCACACACTCCCACACATACGTACGCACACACACACTCCCACACATACGTACGCACACAAACACTCCCACACATATGTACACACACACATACACACTCCCACACATACGCACACACACACTCCCACACATACGTACGCACATACAAACTCCCGCACATACGCACTCCCACACATACGTACACACATGCACATTCCCACTCATACATACACATACACTCCCACACACACATACACACTCCCACACACACACACTCCCACACACACACACTCCCACACATAGGTACACACACACACTCCCACACACACACACACTCCCACACACAGGTACACACACACACTCCCACACACACACACTCCCACACATAGGTACACACACACACTCCCACACATACGTACACACACACACTCCCACACATACGTACGAACATACACACTCCCGCACATACGCACTCCCACACATACGTACACACATGCACACTCCCGCTCATACATACACAGTCCCACTCATACGTACACACACACAGTCCCACACACACGTACACACATACACACTCCCACACACACGTACACACTCCTACACACACGTACACACACACACACTCCCACACACATGTACACACATACACACTCCCACACACACGTACATACACACTCCCTCACACACACACACACTCCCACACATACGTACACACGCACACACTCCCACACACACACACTCCCACACATACGTACACACGCACACACTCCCACACACCCACACATACGTACACACGCACACACTCCCACACACACACACTCCCACACATACGTACACACGCACACACTCCCACACATACGTACACACGCACACACTCCCACACACACACACTCCCACACATACGTACACACACACACACACACTCCCACACAAACGTATGCACATACACACTCCCGCACATACGCACACACATGCACACTCCCACTCATACGTACACACACAGTTCCACTCATACGTACACACACAGTTCCACTCATACGTACACACACACACACACACACACACACTCCCACATATACGTATACACACACACACTCCCGCACATACATACACACACACTCCCACATATACGTACACACACACACACGTACGCACACTCACTCCCACACATACGTACGCACACACACTCCCACACATACGTACACATACACACACACTCCCACAGACACGTACACACACACACACACTCCCACAGATACATATACACACAGACTCCCACACACACGTACACACACGCACACTCCCACAGATACTTACGCACACACACTCCCACACATACGTACACACACTCCCACACATACGTACGCACACACACTCCCACACATACGTACGCACACACACTCCCACACATACGTACGCACACACACTCCCACACATACGTACACACAAATACACACTCCCACACATACGTATGCACACACACACTCCCACACATACACACTCCCACACATACGTACACACGTACACGGTCCCACACACACTCCCACACATACGTCCACACACACACACATACGTACACACACACTCCCACACATATGTACACACATACACACTCCCACACACATGTACACACATACACACTCCCACACACACACTCCCACACACACGTACACACATACACGGTCCCACACACACATACACACACACTCCCACACACACGTGTACACACACACACACTCCCACACATACGTACACACACACTCCCACACATACGTACACACACACTCCCACACATACGTACACACAAACACACGCCCACACACACATACACACTCCCAGACATACGTACGCACACACACTCCCACACATACGTCCACACATACGTACACACACACTCACACACATATGTACGCATATACACACACACACATACGTCCACACAAACTCCCACACATAAGTACGCACACACACTCCCACACATACGTACGCACACACACTCCCACACATACGTACACACAAATACACACTCCCACACATACGTACGCACACACACATTCCCATACATATGTACACACACACACTCCCACAGATACGTACGCACACACACACTCCCACACATACACACTCCCACACATACGTACACACATACACGGTCCCACACACACTCCCACACATACGTACACACACACACTCACATACGTACACACACACTCCCACACATATGTACACACATACACACTCCCACACACATGTACACACATACACACTCCCACACACACACTCCCACACACATGTACACACATACACGGTCCCACACACACGTACACACACACTCCCACACACACGTACACACACACACTCCCACACATACGTACACACACACTCCCACACATACGTACACACACACTCCCACACATACGTACACACAAACACACGCCCACACACACATACACACTCCCAGACATACATACGTACACACACTGCCACACATACTTACGCACACACACTGCCACACATACGTACGCACACACACTGACACACATACGTCCACACACACACACTCCCACACATACGTACACACACACACACTCCCACACATACGTACACACACACTCCCACACATACGTACACACACACACACTCCCACACATACGTACACACACACACACTCCCACACATACGTACACACACACACACACACACACTCCCACACATACGTACACACACACAAACACACTCCCACACATACGTACACACACACACACACACACTCCCACACATACGTACACACACACACACACACACACACTCCCACACATACGTACACACACACACACACACACACACACACTCCCACACATACGTACACACACACACACACACACTCCCACACATATGTACACACTTCCACACATACGTACACACACACACACTCCCACACATACGTACACACACACACTCCCACACATACGTATGCACATACACACTCCCACACATACGTACACACATACACACTCCCACACATACGTACACACACACACTCCCACACATACGTACGCACATACACACTCCCGCACATACGCACTCCCACACATACGTACACACATGCACACTCCCGCTCATACATACACACACACAGTCCCACTCATATGTACACATGCACAGTCCCACACACACGTACACACATACACACTCACACACACACTCCCACACATACGTACGCACATACACACTCCCACACATACGTACACACATACACACTCCCACACATACGTACACACATACACACTCCCACACACACGTACACACACACACTACCATACATACGTACGCACACACACTCCCACACGTACGTACACACACACACGCTCCCACATATATGTACACACACACACACACGCTCCCACACATACACACGCCCACACATACACAATCGCACTCACACGTACACACATACACACACACGTACACACACACACGTACGCACATACACACTCCCACACATACGTACACACACACTCCCACACATATGTACTCACATACACACTCCCGCACATACGTCCACACATGCACACTCCTGCTCATACGTACACACACAGTCCCACGCATACGTACACACAGACACAAACTGCCACACATACGTACACACACACACTCCAACACACACACACACGTGCACACACACACCCACACACACGTACACACACACTCCAACACACACACACGTGCACACACACACCCACACACACGTACACACACACATGTATACACACACACTCCAACACACACACACTGCCACACATACGTACACACACATACATTCCAACACACACACACACACACACGTACACACACACACACTCCCACACATACATACACACACACACTCTCACACATACGTACACACACACTCTCACACATACGTACAGACACACACTCCCACACATACGTACACACGCACACAGCCCCACACATACGTACACACACTCCCACAGATACATATACACACAGACTCCCACACACACGTATACACACACACACACATACACACACACACACGCACACACACACCCACAGATACGTACACACACACACACACACTCCCACATATACGTATACACACACACACACACTCCCGCACATACATACACACACACACACTCCCACACATACGTACACACACACTCCCACACATACGTACACACAAACACACGCCCACACACACATACACACTCCCAGACATACGTACGCACACACACTCCCACACATACGTCCACACATACGTACACACACACTCACACACATATGTACGCATATACACACACACACATACGTCCACACAAACTCCCACACATAAGTACGCACACACACTCCCACACATACGTACGCACACACACTCCCACACATACGTACACACAAATACACACTCCCACACATACGTACGCACACACACATTCCCATACATATGTACACACACACACTCCCACAGATACGTACGCACACACACACTCCCACACATACACACTCCCACACATACGTACACACATACACGGTCCCACACACACTCCCACACATACGTACACACACACACTCACATACGTACACACACACTCCCACACATATGTACACACATACACACTCCCACACACATGTACACACATACACACTCCCACACACACACTCCCACACACACGTACACACATACACGGTCCCACACACACGTACACACACACTCCCACACACACGTACACACACACGTGTACACACACACACACTCCCACACATACGTACACACACACTCCCACACATACGTACACACACACTCCCACACATACGTACACACAAACACACACCCACACACACATACACACTCCCAGACATACATACGTACACACACTGCCACACATACGTACGCACACACACTGCCACACATACGTACGCACACACACTGCCACACATACGTACGCACACACACTGCCACACATACGTACACACACACACACTCCCACACATACGTACACACACACACACTCCCACACATACGTACACACACACTCCCACACATACGTACACACACACTCCCACACATACGTACACACACACACACTCCCACACATACGTACACACACACACACTCCCACACATACGTACACACACACACACTCCCACACATACGTACACACACACACACACTCCCACACATACGTACACACACACACACACACACACTCCCACACATACGTACACACACACACACACTCCCACACATACGTACACACACACACACACACACTCCCACACATACGTACACACACACACACACACACTCCCACACATACGTACACACACACACACACACACACTCCCACACATACGTACACACACACACACACTCCCACACATACGTACACACACACACACACACTCCCACACATACGTACACACACACACACACACACACACTCCCACAGATACGTACACACACACACACACACACTCCCACACATACGTACACACACACACACACACTCCCACACATACGTACACACACACACACACACTTCCACACATACGTAAACACACACACACACTCCCACACATACGTACACACACACACACACACACACTCTCACACATACGTACACACATACACACTCCCACACATACGTACACACACACACTCCCACACATACGTACGCACATACACACTCCCGCACATACGTACACACATGCACACTCCCGCTCATACATACACACACACAGTCCCACTCATACGTACACACGCACAGTCCCACACACACGTACACACATACACACTCACACACACGTACACACACACTCCCACACATACGTACGCACATACACACTCCCACACATACGTACACACATACACACTCCCACACATACGTACACACATACACACTCCCACACACACGTACACACACACACTACCATACATACGTACGCACACACACTCCCACACGTACGTACACACACACACGCTCCCACATATATGTACACACACACACACACGCTCCCACACATACTCACGCCCACACATACACAATTGCACTCACACGTACACACATACACACACACGTACACACACACACGTACGCACATACACACTCCCACACATACGTACACACACACTCCCACACATATGTACTCACATACACACTCCCGCACATACGTCCACACATGCACACTCCTGCTCATACGTACACACACAGTCCCACGCATACGTACACACAGAGACACAAACTGCCACACATACGTACACACACACACTCCAACACACACACACACGTGCACACACACACCCACACACACGTACACACACACTCCAACACACACACACGTGCACACACACACCCACACACACGTACAAACACACACGTATACACACACACTCCAACACACACACACTGCCACACATACGTACACACACATACATTCCAACACACACACACACACACACACGTACACACACACACACTCCCACACATACATACACACACACACTCTCACACATACGTACACACACACTCTCACACATACGTACAGACACACACTCCCACACATACGTACACACGCACACAGCCCCACACATACGTACACACACTCCCACAGATACATATACACACAGACTCCCACACACACGTATACACACACACACACACACACACACACACGCACACACACACCCACAGATACGTACACACACACACTCCCACACATACGTACATATGCACACACTCCCACACATACGTACGCACACACACACTCCCACACATACGTACGCACACAAACACTCCCACACATACGTACGCACACACATACACACTCCCACACATACGTACACACACACACTCCCACACATACGTACGCACATACAAACTCCCGCACATACGCACTCCCACACATACGTACACACATGCACATTCCCACTCATACATACACACACAGTCCCACACACAAGTACACACATACACACTCCCACACACACGTACACACATACACACCCCCACACACACGTAGACACATACACTCCCACACACACACACTCCCACACATACACACACTCCCACACATAGGTACACACACACACTCCCACACACACACACTCCCACACATACGTACACACACACACACTCCCACACATACGTACGAACATACACACTCCCGCACATACGTACGCACATGCACACTCCCGCTCATACATACACAGTCCCACTCATACGTACACACACACAGTCCCACACACACGTACACACATACAGTCCCACACACACGTACACACATACACACTCCCACACACACGTACACACTCCTACACACACGTACACACATACACACTCCCACACACACGTACACACATACACATTCCCACACACACGTACATACACTCCCTCACACACACACACTCCCACACATACGTACACACACACACACACTCCCACACATACGTACACACACACACACACTCCCACACATACGTACACACACACACACACACTCCCACACATACGTACACACACACACACTCCCACACATACGTACACACACACACACTCCCACACATACGTACACACACACACACTCCCACACATACGTACACACACACACACTCCCACACATACGTACACACACACACACTCCCACACATACGTACACACACACACACTCCCACACATACGTACACACACACACACTCCCACACATACGTACACACACACACACACACACTCCCACTCATACGTACACACACACACACACACTCCCACACATACGTACACACACACACTCCCACACATACGTACACACACACACACACACACACTCCCACACATACGTACACACACACACACACACTCCCACACATACGTACACACATACACACTCCCACACATACGTACACACATACACACTCCCACACATACGTACACACACACACACTCCCACACATACGTACGCACATACACACTCCCGCACATACGCACTCCCACACATACGTACACACATGCACACTCCCGCTCATACATACACCCACACAGTCCCACTCATACGTACACACGCACAGTCCCACACAAACGTACGCACATACACACTCACACACACGTACACACACACTCCCACACATACGTACGCACATACACATTCCCACACATACGTACACACATACACACTCCCACACACACGTACACACACACACTACCATACATACGTACGCACACACACTCCCACACGTACGTACACACACACGCTCCCACATATATGTACGCACACACACGCTCCCACATATATGTACACATACGCTCCCACAGATACGTACACACATACACACGCCCACACATACACAATCGCACTCACACGTACACACATACACACACACACGTACACACATACGTACGCACATACACACTCACACACATACGTACACACACACTCTCACACATACGTACAGACACACACTCCCACACATACGTACACACGCACACAGCCCCACACATACGTACACACTCTCCCACAGATACATATACACACAGACTCCCACACACACGTACACACACACACACACCCACAGATACGTACACACACACACTCCCACACATACGTACATATGCACACACTCCCACACATACACACACACACACTCACACACATACGTACGCACACTCAGTCCCACACATACGTACGCACACACACTCCCACACATACGTACACATACACACACACTCCCACAGACACGTACACACACACACACTCCCACACACGTACACACACACACACTCCCACACATACGTATACATGCACACACTCCCACACATACGTACACACACACACACACACTCCCACAGATACATATACACACAGACTCCCACACACACGTTCACACACGCACACTCCCACACATACTTACGCACACACACTCCCACACATACGTACGCACACACACTCCCACACATACGTACGCACACACACTCCCACACATACGTACACACAAATACACACTCCCACACATACGTACGCACACACACATTCCCATACATATGTACACAGACACACTCCCACAGATACGTACGCACACACACACTCCCACACATACGTACACACATACACGGTCCCACACACACTCCCACACATATGTACACACATACACACTCCCACACACATGTACACACATACACACTCCCACACACACGTACACACATACACGGTCCCACACACACGTACACACACACTCCCACACACACGTACACACACACTCCCACACACACGTACACACACTCCCACACACACATGTACACACATACACACTCCCACACACACACTCCCACACACACGTACACACATACACGGTCCCACACACACGTACACACACACTCCCACACACACGTGTACACACACACACACTCCCACACATACGTACACACACACTCCCACACATACGTACACACAAACACACGCCCACACACACATACACACTCCCAGACATACGTACGCACACACACTCCCACACATACGTACACACACACTCACACACATATGTACGCACATACACACACACACATACGTCCACACAAACTCCCACACATAAGTACGCACACACACTCCCACACATACGTACGCACACACACTCCCACACATACGTACACACAAATACACACTCCCACACATACGTACGCACACACACATTCCCATACATATGTACACACACACACACCCACAGATACGTACGCACACACACACTCCCACACATACACACTCCCACACATATGTACACACATACACGGTCCCACACACACTCCCACACATACGTACACACACACACACACTCCCACACATACGTACACACACACACACACACACATACGTACACACACACTCCCACACATATGTACACACATACACACTCCCACACACATGTACACACATACACACTCCCACACACACACTCCCACACACACGTACACACATACACGGTCCCACACACACGTACACACACACGTACACACACACACTCCCACACACACGTGTACACACACACTCCCACACATACGTACACACAAACACACGCCCACACACACATACACACTCCCAGACATACGTACGCACACACACTCCCACACATACGTCCACACATACGTACACACACACTCACACACATATGTACGCACATACACACACACACATACGTCCACACAAACTCCCACACATAAGTACGCACACACACTCCCACACATACGTACGCACACACACTCCCACACATACGTACTCACATACACACTCCCGCACATACGTACTCACATGCACACTCCTGCTCATACGTACACACACACAGTCCCACTCATACGTACGCACACACAGACACAAACTGCCACACATACATACACACACACACTCCAACACACACACACGCGCACACACATGTACACACACACAGGTATACACACACACACTCCCACACATATGTACACACATTCCAACACACACACACGTGCACACACACTCCCACACACACATGTACACACACACACACTCCCACACATAACGTACACACACACACACTCCCACACATAACGTACACACACACACTCACACATACGTACACATACACACACACTCCCACACACGTACAAACACACACTCCCACACTACGTACACACACACACACTCCCACAGATACATATACACACAGACTCCCAAACACACACACTCCCACATACGTACACACACACTCCCACACATATGTACGCACATACACACTCCCACACATACGTACACACACACACACACACACACACTCCCACACATACGTATGCACACACACACACACTCCCAGACATACGTACACACACACTCCCACACATACGTACACACACACTCCCACACATACGTACGCACACACACACACTCCCACACATACGTACACACACACACTCCCACACATACGTACGCACTCACACGCTCCCACACATATGTACACACACACTCCCACAGATACGTACGCGCACACACACACTCCCATACACGTACACACACCCACACATACGTACACACACCCACACTCCCATACATACACACTCCCACACACACGTACACACATACACACTCCCACACATACGTACACACATACACACTCCCACACATACGTACACACATACACACTCCCACACATACGTACTCCCACACATACCTACACACACACTCCCAGACATACGCACTCCCACACATACCTCCACACACACACTCCCACACATACGCACTCCCACACATACGTACACACATGCACACTCCCGCTCGTACATACACACACAGTCCCACTCATACGTACACACACACACAGTCCCACACACGTACACACACACACACTCCCACACACATGTACACACACACACTCCCACACACATGTACACACACACACTCCCACACACATGTACACACACACACTCCCACACACATGTACACACACACGCTCATGTACACACACACACTCCCACACACATGTACACACACACACTCCCACACACACACTCCCACACATACGTGCACACACACACACACTCCCACACATACGTGCACACACACACACACTCCCACACATACGTACACACACACACACACTCCCACACATACGTGCACACACACACACACTCCCACACATACGTACACACACACACACTCCCGCACATACATACACACATACACACTCCCACACACACACTCCCACACATACGTACACACATACACACTCCCACACATACGTACACACATACACACTCCCACACATACGCACACCCACACATACGTACACACATGCACACTCCCGCTCATACATACACACACAGTCCCACTCATACGTACACACACACAGTCCCACACACACGTACACACATACACACTCACACACACGTACACACACACTCCCACACATACGTACGCACATACACACTCCCACACATACATACACACATACACACTCCCACACACACGTACACACACACACTACCACACATACGTACGCACACACACTCCCACACATACGTACGCACACACACTCCCACACATACGTACGCACACACACTCCCACACATACGTACGCACACACACTCCCACACATACGTACACACACACACGCTCCCACATATATGTACACACACACACGCTCCCACACATACGTACACACATACACACACCCCCACACATACACAATCCCACTCACACGTACACACATACACACTCCTGCACATACGTCCACACATGCACACTCCTGCTCATACGTACACACACAGTCCCATGCATACATACACACACAGACACAAACTGCCACACATACGTACACACACACTCCAACACACACACACATGCACACACACACCCACACACACGTACACACACACACACGTATACACACACACTCCAACACACACATTCCAACACACACACATGTGCACACACACGTACACACACACACTCCCACACATACATACACACACTCCCACACATACGTACACACACACTCCCACACATACGTACACACACACTCCCACACATACGTACACACACACTCTCACACATTCGTACACACACACACTCCCACACATATGTACACACGCACACAGCCCCACACATACGTACACACACTCCCACAGATACATATACACACAGACTCCCACACACACGTACACACACACACACACACACACACACACACCCACAGATACGTACACACACACTCCCACACATACGTACATATGCACACACTCCCACACATACGTACGCACACAAACACTCCCACACATACGTACGCACACAAACACTCCCACACATACGTACACACACACACACTCCCACACATACGTACACACACACACACACTCCCACACATACGTACGCACATACACACTCCCGCACATACGCACTCCCACACATACGCACACACATGCACACTCCCGCTCATACATACACACAGTCCCACTCATACGTACACACACACAGTCCCACACACACGTACACACATACACACTCACACACACGTACACACACACTCCCACACATACGTACGCACATACACACTCCCACACATACGTACACACATACACAATCCCACACATACGTACACATATACACACTCCCACACACACGTACACACACACACTCCCACACATACGTACGCACACACACTCCCACACATATGTACGCACACACACGCTCCCACATATATGTACACACACACACGCTCCCACACATACGTACACACATACACACCCCCCCACACACGCACACACATACACAATCCCACTCACACGTACACACATACACACACGTACACACACACTCCCACACATATGTACGCACATACACACTCCCACACATACGTACACACACACACTCCCACACATACGTACACACACACACTCCCACACATACGTACTCACATACACACTCCCGCACATACGTCCACACATGCACACTCCTGCTCATACGTACACACACAGTCCCACGCATACGTACACACACAGACACAAACTGCCACACATACGTACACACACACTCCAACACACACACACCCACACACACGTACACACACACACATGTATACACACACACTCCAACACACACACTCCCACACATACATTCCAACACACACACATGTGCACACACACGTACACACACACACTCCCACACATACATACACACACACCCACACATACGTACACACACACTCCCACACATACGTACACACACACTCCCACACATACGTACACACACACACTCTCACACATACGTACACACACACACTCTCACACATACGTACACACACACACACACTCCCACACATACGTACACACACACACTCCCACACATACGTACACACACACACTCCCACACATACGTACACACACACACTCCCACACATACGTACACACGCACACAGCCCCACACATACGTACACACGCACACAGCCCCACACATACGTACACTCACTCCCACAGATACATATACACACAGACTCCCACACACACGTACACACACACACACACACACACACGCCCACAGATACGTACACACACACACTCCCACACACACACACACTCCCACACATAGGTACACACACACACACTCCCACACACACACACACTCCCACACATAGGTACACACACACACACTCCCACACATAGGTACACACACACACACTCCCACACATACGTACACACACATACACACTCCCACACATTCGTGCACACACCCACACTCCCACACACACGTACACACATACACACTCCCACACATACGTACGCACATACACACTCCCACACATACGTACGCACACATACTCCCACACATACGTACGCACACACACTCCCACACATACGTACGCACACATACTCCCACACATACGTACACATACACACACACACTCCCACACACACGTACACACATACACACTCCCACACACACGTACACACATACACACTCCCACACACACACACTCCCACACACACACTCCCACACACACACACACACTCCCCCCCACACACACACACACTCCCACACACACACACTCAGGTACACACACACACACTCCCACACATACGTACACACACACACACTCCCACACACACACACTCCTACACATACGTACACACACACACACTCCCACACACACACACTCCCACACATACGTACACACACACACACTCCCACACACACACACTCCCACACATATGTACACACACACACACACTCCCACACATATGTACGCACATACACACTCCCGCACATACGTACACACATGCACACTCCCACTCATACATACACACACACGGTCCCACTCATACGTACGCACACACAGTCCCACACATACGTACACACATACACACTCCCACACACACGTAGACACACACACTCACTCCCACACACACACACACACTCCCACACATAGGTACACACACACACACTCCCACACATACGTACACACACACACTCCCACACATACGTACTCACATACACACTCCCGCACATACGTCCACACATGCACACTCCTGCTCATACGTACACTCACAGTCCCACGCATACGTACACACACAGACACAAACTGCCACACATACGTACACACACACTCCAACACACACACACATGCACACACACACCCACACACACATGTATACACACACACTCCAACACACACACACTCCCACACATACATTCCAACACACACACATGTGCACACACACGTACACACACACACTCCCACACATACATACACACACACCCACACATACGTACACACACACTCCCACACATACGTACACACACACTCCCACACATACGTACACACACACTCTCACACATACGTACACACACACACTCTCACACATACGTACACACACACACTCCCACACATACGTACGCGCACACACTCCCACACATACGTACACACACACACACTCCCACACATACGTACACACACACACACACTCCCACACATACGTACACACACACACTCCCACACATACGTACTCACATACACACTCCCGCACATACGTCCACACATGCACCCTCCTGCTCATACGTACACACACAGTCCCACGCATACGTACACACACAGACACAAACTGCCACACATACGTACACACACACTCCAACACACACACACACCCACACACACGTACACACACACACATGTATACACACACACTCCAACACACACACACTCCCACACATACATTCCAACACACACACATGTGCACACACACTCCCACACATACATACACACACACCCACACATACGTACACACACACTCCCACACATACGTACACACACACTCCCACACATACGTACACACACACTCTCACACATACGTACACACACACACACACTCCCACACATACGTACACACACACACACACTCCCACACATACGTACACACACACACTCCCACACATACGTACACACACACACTCCCACACATACGTACACACACACACTCCCACACATACGTACACACGCACACAGCCCCACACATACGTACACACGCACACAGCCCCACACATACGTACACTCACTCCCACAGATACATATACACACAGACTCCCACACACACGTACACACACACACACACACACGCCCACAGATACGTACACACACACACTCCCACACATACGTACATATGCACACACTCTCACACATACGTACGCACACACACACTCCCACACATACGTACGCACACAAACACTCCCACACATACGTACACACACACATACACACTCCCACACATACGTACACACACCCACACTCCCACACACACGTACACACATACACACTCCCACACATACGTACGCACATACACACTCCCACACATACGTACGCACACATACTCCCACACATACGTACGCACACACACTCCCACACATACGTACGCACACACACTCCCACACATACGTACACATACACACACACTCCCACACATACGTACACATACACACACACTCCCACACACACGTACACACATACACACTCCCACACACACGTACACACATACACACTCCCACACACACACTCCCACACACACACACACACACTCCCCCCCACACACACACACACTCCCACACACACACACTCCCACACACAGGCACACACACACACACTCCCACACATACGTACACACACACACACTCCGACACATACGTACACACACACACACTCCCACACACACACACTCCCACACATATGTACACACACACACACACTTCCACACATATGTACGCACATACACACTCCCGCACATACGTACACACATGCACACTCCCACTCATACATACACACACACGGTCCCACTCATACGTACGCACACACAGTCCCACACATACGTACAAACATACACACTCCCCCACACACGTAGACACACACACTCACTCCCACACACACGTAGACACACACACATACACACATACACACTCCCACACACACACTCACTCCCACACACACACACACACTCCCACACATAGGTACACACACACACACTCCCACACACACACACACTCCCACACATAGGTACACACACACACACTCCCACACACACACACACTCCCACACATAGGTACACACACACACACTCCCACACATAGGTACACACACACACACTCCCACACATACGTACACACACACATACACACTCCCACACATTCGTGCACACACCCACACTCCCACACACACGTACACACATACACACTCCCACACACACGTACACACATACACACTCCCACACACACACACTCCCACACACACACTCCCACACACACACTCCCACACACACACACACACTCCCCCCCACACACACACACACTCCCACACACACACACTCCCACACACAGGCACACACACACACACTCCCACACATACGTACACACACACACACTCCCACACACACACACTCCGACACATACGTACACACACACACACTCCCACACACACACACTCCCACACACACACACTCCCACACATATGTACACACACACACACACTCCCACACATATGTACGCACATACACACTCCCGCACATACGTACACACATGCACACTCCCACTCATACATACACACACACGGTCCCACTCATACGTACGCACACACAGTCCCACACATACGTACACACATACACACTCCCACACACACGTAGACACACACACTCACTCCCACACACACGTAGACACACACACATACACACTCCCACACACACACTCACTCCCACACACACACACACACTCCCACACATAGGTACACACACACACACTCCCACACACACACACACTCCCACACATAGGTACACACACACACACTCCCACACATACGTACACACACACATACACACTCCCACACATTCGTGCACACACCCACACTCCCACACATTCGTGCACACACCCACACTCCCACACACACGTACACACATACACACTCCCACACATACGTACGCACACACACTCCCACACATACGTACGCACACATACTCCCACACATACGTACACATACACACACACACTCCCACACACACGTACACACATACACACTCCCACACACACGTACACACATACACACTCCCACACACACACACACTCCCACACACACACACTCCTACACATACGTACACACACACACACTCCCACACATATGTACACACACACACACACTCCCACACATATGTACGCACATACACACTCCCGCACATACGTACACACATGCACACTCCCACTCATACATACACACACACGGTCCCACTCATACGTAAGCACACACAGTCCCACACATACGTACACACATACACACTCCCACACACACGTAGACACACACACTCACTCCCACACACACGTAGACACACACACATACACACATACACACTCCCACACACACACTCACTCCCACACACACACACACACTCCCACGCATAGGTACACACACACACACTCCCACACACACACTCCCACACACACACACACACACACTCCCACACATAGGTACACACACACACTCTCCCACACATACGTACACACACACACACACACTCACACACATACGTACACACACACTCCCACACATACGTACGCACATACACACTCCCGCACATACGTACACACATGCACACTCCCGCTCATACGTACACACACACGGTCCCACTCATACGTACGCACACACAGTCCCACACACAAGTACACACACACACTCCCACACACAAGTACACACACACACTCCCACACACATGTACACACATACACACTCCCACACACACGTAGACACAAACACTCCCACACACACGTAGACACACACACTCCCACACACATGTACACACATGCACTCTCCCACACACACACACACTCCCACACACACACACACACTCCCACACACACACACACTCCCACACACACACACACTCCCACACACACACACACTCCCACACACACACACACACTCCCACACACACACACACTCCCACACACACACACACACTCCCACACACACACACACACTCCCACACACACACACACACTCCCACACACACACACACACACACTCCCACACATAGGTACACATACACACACTCCCACACACACTCCCACATATACGTACACACACACACACTCCCACACATACGTACACACACACTCCCACACACACGTACACACATACACACTCCCACACACACGTACACACATACACACGCCCACACACACGTACACACATACACACGCCCACACACATGTACACACATACACATTCCCACACACACGTACACGCACACACACTCCCACACACACGTATACACATACACACTCCCACACACACGTACACACATACACACTCCCTCACACACACACTCCCACACATAGGTACACACACACACACTCCCACACAAACGTATGCACATACACACTCCCGCACACACACACTCCCACACATAGGTACACACACACTCCCACACATACGTACACACACACACACACACACACACACACACACACACTCCCACACATAGGTACACACACACACACACACACTCCCACACATACGTACACACACACACACACAAACACACACACACACACACTCCCACACATACGTACACACACACACTCCCACACACACTCCCACACATACGTACACACACACACACTCCCACACACACTCCCACACATACATAAACACACACACAAACTCCCACACATACGTACGCACATACACACTCCCGCACATACGTACGCACATGCACACTCCCGCTCATACATACACAGTCCCACTCATACGTACACACACACAGTCCCATACACACGTACACACATACACACTCCCACACACACGTACACACATACACACTCCCACACACATGTACACACATACACACTCCCACACACACGTACACACTCCCACACACACACACTCCCACACATACGTACACATGCACACACACCCACACACACGTACACACACACACACTCCCACACAAACGTATGCACATACACACTCCCGCACATACGCACTCCCACATATACGCACACACATGCACACTCCCGCTCATACGTACACACACACAGTTCCACTCATACGTACACACACACACACTCCCACATATACATATATATACACACACACACACGTACACACACACGTATATATACACACACACACACATGTACACACACACACATACGTACACACACACTCCCACACATACGTACGCACACACACTCCCACACATACGTACGCACACACACTCCCACAGATACGTACGCACACACACTGCTACACACGTACACAAACACACACTCCCACACACGTACACACACACACTCCCACACATCGGTATACACGCACACACTCCCACAAATATGTACACACACACACACTCCCACAGATACATATACACACAGACTCCCACACACACGTACACACACACACACTCCCACACATCCGTACGCACACACACTCCCACACATATGTACACACACACTCTCCCACAGATACGTACGCACACACACACACTCCCACAGATACGTACGCACACACACACTCCCACACATACGTACACACATACACGGTCCCACTCACACGTACACACACAGTCCCACACACACACACACTCCCACACATACGTACGCACACACTCCCACACATATGTACGCACATACACACTCCCACACGTGTACACACGTACACACTCCCACACACACTCCCACACACGTGTACACACACACACACTCCCACACACACACACACACTCCCACACACACACACACTCCCACACATATGTACACACACACTCCCACACATATGTACGCACATACACACTCCCACACGTGTACACACGTACACACTCCCACACACACACTTCCACACACACACACGTACACACACACTCCCACACATACGTACGCACATACACACTCCCGCTCATACGTACACACACACTCCCACACATACACACTCCCACACGTGTAAACAGTCCCACTCATACGTACACACACACACTCCCACACACACACTCCCACACATACGTACACACACACACACACACATTGCCATCCTAGAAATACCTCAATAAAGACACCATCCTGACCAGACAGAACTGTGCACACTGAGGTGAAAATGACAACTCTGCACAAACCCCTTCTCCAGACCCTACATCGTTACCCTTGCCCAGTCAACACATCTATCATTCAGTGCCCAACCGTGATAAGCAAATAAGGCTTGTCATTTACTGATTGCATTATTCATGGTGGCTCAGTGGTTAGCACCGCTGCCTTGCAGTGCCAGGGACCTGGGTTTGATTTCATCCTCAGTCTGTGTGCAGTTTGCACATTCTCTCCGTGTCTGCATGAGTTTCCTACCACATTCCAAAGATGTGCAGGGTAGGGTGCGATGCCATGCGAAATTGCCCAATTGTTCAGGGATGTGTAGATTGGGTAGATTAGCCATGGAAAATGCAGGGTTACAGGGATGGTTGGTGAGGGGGAGGCGGAATAACTGGATAAATATTGGAGGTTCGGCAACATGGTGAAAAACGGCAGAGACTGTTTTCAGACTGCAAAGGGCCAGCAGAGAGACAATGGGGTGAACAGCCTCCTTTTGTGCTGGAAATGTACGTTCTTCAGGGAGACAGGGATTTGTGGAATCAGTCAAACAGACACAACCACCATCTCAAACTGGAAATCACTGCAGAATTTCCCAGGGATGGACACCATGATCTCCATTTGTACTGGATTTTGCTGCAAAGTCCTCAGTTCCTGTATGATCCACCTCACTGCTCCACCAAGCCTTTCCCTGACCACTCTATCATCCTTCAACTTGTATGTATGGGGAGGTGATGGCCTAGTGGTATTACCACTGGACTGTTAATCCAGAGATCTAAATAATGTTCTGGGGACCTGGTTTGAATCCCACTGCAGCAGATGGTAGAATTTGAACTCAATAAATATCTGGAATTGCGAGTCTAATATTGACCGTGAATCCATTGCCAATGGTTGGGAAAAACCCATCTGGTTCACTAATGTCCTTTGGGAAGGAAACTGCCATCCTTACTTGGTCTGGCCTATATGTGACTCCAGACCCACAGCAATGCGGATGACTCTTAACTGCCCTCTGGGCAATTAGTGATGGGCAATAAATGCTGCCTGGCCAGCAATACCCTCATCCTATGAATGAAGAAAGAATAAAAGTACACTTTTTCTTGAACAGAGTTCACCTCTAAGGAGTCTATGCGTCAAGCGCCTACAATGTTGTGACTCTGCTTTGTTGATTAGTCTTTGTGCCTGAAAACTGCACACAGAATCAGTTGACTTGCTAATCTGCATCATAACTTGTATTGTGCTTTACTGTGTTAAACCAAATAACTCAGGGAGTTAATCGGTCTACGAGATACAAGTCAGAAGTGTGATGAAATATTCCCAACTTGACTCGATGAGTGCAGCTGCAACAACATTGAAGCTCATCCAGGATGAAACAGCTGCTTGACTGATTCCTCGTCCACCACTGACACTCAGCAACAGCTGTGTGTACCATCCAGAGGAAGCACTGCAGTTAACAGAAAGTTGTTTTATTGTGCAAGGAGCTGAATAGCAGAGATTATGCTTCAGACATAACAGCGCATTGGTGATCCTGCATCTGGGATACTCTACACAGTACAGGTTGCTGTCCTTATGAAAGTAGGTCAATGTGGTGGAAGCAGTTCAGAGAAGGTTTACTAGATTAATCCCTGGAACAAGTAGATTGCCTCATGAGGAAAGGCTAGACAGACTTGGCCTGTATTCTCTTAAGTTTAGACGAGTCAGAGGTGACTTAATTGAAACAGAGAAGATCTCAACCAGGTGAATGTAGAAACAACATTTCCTCTTGTGGGAGAATCTCAAAGTCAGGGTCATAGTTTAAAATTAAGGGCGCACTCATTTCAAAAAGAACAGATGAGGAATAAACATTTCTCTCAGAGGGCTAACTCTTTGGGAATCCCTTCCATGGAAAGCAGTGGATGCAGAATCTTGGAATAGTTCTCAGAAGAGTAGATACTTTCTTGATTACGAACGGGATGAAAGATTATCGGGAGTACATCAACCAGTACAGGCCCTTCAGCCCATGATGTTGTGCCAACCTATCATCCTACTCTAAGATCAAGCTACCCTGCACACCCTTCATTTTACTACTATCCATGTGCCTATCCAAGTGTCATTTAAATGTCCCTACTCTATCTAACTCCACTACCACCGCTGGCAGTGAGTTCCACGCACCCACCACTCACTGTGAAAAGAATCTACCTCCTTCAATTACCCTAAAATCATAGCACCTCGCGATAGTCATTTCCGCCCTGGGAAGGAGTCTCCAGCTGAGCAGGAATGTAGAGTTACAGCTAAGATCAGATCAACTTGATTGAATGGTGGAACAGGCTCAAAGGGCCGAGAGGCCTACTCTTGTCCCTTGTTCATATGAAACTCACCAAAGATGCTCAGACAGAACCTTCTAAACCCATAATCACCTCCATCTATAAGGACAAGGGTGGCAGACACGTGGGAACACCGGCCCCTGCAGGCTCCCTTCCCGAGCCATTCATCACCCTGGCTTGGAAATATATCGCTGCTCCTTCAGCGTCACTGGGTTAAAATTATGCAACTCTCTCCTTAACAGCCTTGTGGGTCAACATACAGCATGTGAACTGCAACGGTTCACTATCACCTTCTCAAGGGTTATTAGGGTTGAGCAATAAACGCCTGATTAGCAAACAAGCCCCACATCCTATGAATGAATCTTTCTTAAAAAAATCCTGACAAGTGGTTGCTGTATGAAATCAGGTCATTAATATGGCCCTTTGTGCCTGTAAACTAAACAAGAGATGATGATATATTCTGTATTGTTTGGGAGCTGGTAACTCTGGGACATGTTCTTTGGCCTTGTTACACTCTGTCCCCACTCTCTCAGTCTGGCCATGCACTCACTGCATCACCCCTACCTAATCTCCCTCCCAGTTAGCTTCAGTCATGCTGCAGCTGCTGCTAGCTGAAGATAACTGGGCTACCCTCTTTCAGAATGGTTTGCGTTCTCAAACTGCCTCTGTGGTGAATCATAATTGAACCCAGAGTGCAGTTCAGCAATTCTGAGGTGAGGGAAAGTGGAGTGGGAGCAGAACTGGCTGTGCATTTCTTTCCTTCCTGACTCTTTGTTTGGTGTGTATGGTGCAGCATCAAGGAGCTCCCTCCACAAGTCACTGTCACTTCTACGGCCACCATCCAGCCCCCTCACTGACACTGTGCAGCCTCTTCCGGGATCAATCAGTCCAGCTCAATCAAACTCCACCCATGAACCTGCTTGGGGGCTCTGTTAAAGCAAGCAGCCCTTTTCACTGCATTTCCAACCTGCACAAGCCTGCATCCCCCAGAGGGAAGGGCCAAGTATCAACAGAAACATAGGAAACAGGAGAGGGAGTGGGCCATTCAGCCCATCAAGCCTGCTTCACCATTCAGTACAATGATAGCTGATTCTATCTCGATGTTATACCCCCACTTACTCTCTATACCCCTGATGCCTTTAATCTTTAAAAGTCTATTTCTTGTTTAAACATATTCATTAAACATTTGCCTTCAATGCAATCTGTGTTAGAGAATGTCATTCTCACTGAGTGAAGAAATTTCTCCTCATCTCAATCCAGAATGGCATACAATGTACGCAGAGACTATGAGACATCAGCCTTCTATCTGGTCTGTCTGGTCTTGTTAGAATTTTCTTCATAGCAATGAGGTCTCTTCTCATTTTTCTACACCCCAGTGAATACAGGATTAGTTGACATAATCTCTCCTCATATGACAAACCACAAGCCCAGGAACTGGCCTGGTGAACATTCTCTGTAATCCTTTCACATCAAATATATTTCGTCTTAGATAAGGTGACCAAAGCTGCACACAGTACTCCCGACGGGGTCTCACCAAGACCCTGTGCAGCTGAACTAAGACACCTTGACTCCTGTACTCAAACGTGTTAGAGAAGGATAAGCAAGTCCAACAAGAGAGAGACAGACAGAGAGAGAGAGATAGAGAGACAGAGACAGAGAGAGAGACAGAGAGAGAGAGGCAGACAGACAGAGACAGAGACAGAGAGAGAGAGAGAGAGAGAGAGACTGAGACTGACTGGTTGTTCGTTAGGTTGAGAAAGCTAAGGGGAGGTTTGACAGTGTTTAAAGTGATAAAGGTTCATGAAATAAAGTAAACTGGTCCCAAAAGCTGTAGGATCAAAATGAAAAGATCCACCGATTTAAGATGGCAGACAAAAAAAAAACAGGAAAAGCTATTTTATATGTCATTTTTAATTTGTTCACAAGACATGGCTACGCAGCATTTAATGCCCATCCTTGGTTGCTTGTGAGAAGGTGATGGTGAGCTGACTTCTTGAACCACTGCGGTCTCTGCGCTGTACGTTGACCCACAAAATTGTTAGTGAGGGTGTTCCAGGATTTTGAACCAGTGGCACTGAAGAAATGGTGCTTTATTTCCAAGTCAACTTGGTGAGTGGCTTGAAGGAGAACTTATAGGGAGTGGTCTTCCCATGCATCTGCTGCCCTTGTCCTCCCAGATGGAAGGGGGTGAGGACTTGGAAGGTGCTGCCACTGAGCATCAGTGATGGAAAGTGTGAGTGATGAAGATGTCAGATGTGGTACCAGTTAAGTGGGCTGCTTTATCCTGGATAGTGTCAAACTTCAATTTTGTTGGAGCTGCGCCAATACAGGCAAGTGGGCAATACTCCATCACACTCCTAACTTGTGCCTTGCAAGTGATGAGCAGGTTTTGGGGAGTCGAGGGGAGTTACTCATTACAGTAATCCAAACCGCTGACTCGCTCTTGTAGCCACTGTGTTAGATGGGGTCCAGTTGACCTTCTAGTCAATATTAACTCCCAGGGTACGGACGGTGGAAGACTCAGTGATGGTAATGCCATAAGGATCATTGAGCAATGGTTAGATTCTCTCTTGCTGGAGATGGCTATCGGCTGGTATTTATGTGACACAAATGTGCTTATCCGTTGATAGCCCCAGACCTGAATAGTTTCCAGATTTTGCTACAGACACAGCTGGTCTCTTAAAGCTGCTTGGTAGGTCTGTGGATATAGTTTCATGTGGAATTTTCAAAAGGGTATTGGATAAATATTAAGGATTAGAGAATTGCAGGAATATGGAAAGGATGAAGGAGTGGGACAAATGGCAATATGCTTTACAGAATCTTACATAAACTAAATGGGCTGATTGTCCTCTTTCTATGCTGCACTATTCAACAATTGCATAAGTTAACTTCTGCAGAATACACAGATATGATTTTAAAATTCTCTTTAAGCAAATTACTTTTAAAAGACTATCAGAAAATGGTTCAATAACAGGAGAATGGGGGAAGAGGTGGAAACAGCTCTTGTGGTTTTGTTTGATGCGATAAGAACATTACAGGATCTGGATTGTTATTTGAGTTGAGATATGGGTGACCCACTATCTAATTAAAGACTGGAACAGACTCAAGAGGCTGAATGGTGTCCCCCGTCATGGTCCTATGCCTCCTCCCAATCCAGTGATTACTGGAGCCCAAGTGTGGCCCTTGGACTGGAATCTCAGCTCAGATCAGGTGAACTTCTGTCAACCCAAGGAGTTAACGGAGGTTGGCCTCCTGTGGCACTCCAGGAATGTTCGGATTACCACAACAACTCACAGGATTCTGCACTAATTGCTCAAACCTCAGGATTTTGCATAAAGGCTTCAAAAGCTCTATGGCTGAGGGGTGAAGCAGTTCCAGTTTATAATCTCCACAGCAGCTGCACAAGGAGCTAGCTTCAAAACTGGGGGCTGAAACAGGAGTCGACCATGCTAACCAGGAGCTGGCTTACAGGTCCGGTCCGATCACTGTGCAACTGCGAGGGTCACTGCAGCTCACTCCAGTCCCAGGCCTGAGCCAAAGCCCAGCTTCCGACAGACCCATGCAGAAGCCACAGCAAGAAAGGCCTGTGCCCCAGGAGAAGGGAGGAAATGAACTCAGGAACTGGGTTTAAAGAGGAGTGGCTGACAGCAAGAGGATAAAGGATTCCACTAAATAAATCTGGCCAAGCCATTTCCTAAATCTGACACAGAGTCATACAGCACGGAAACAGCCCCTTTGGCCCAAATCATCCATGACGACCACAGTTCCCAAACAAAACAAATCTCACTTGCCTGTGTTTTGCGCATTTCCCCCTAAATCTTTCTTAATCATGTAACTGTCTAAATATCTTTTAAACATTGTCCCTCCTCCCTCCAGTCACAAAGAAAGATAGGATAGAAAGAAGTGAATTTTAAGACAATCTCAGGAAAGTATCAGCAAACACTTCTGAAGAAGGGTCTCGACCCAAAACGTCAACTTTCCTGCTCCTCTGATGCTGCTTGGCCTGCTGCATTCATCCAGCTTCACACCGTGTTATCTCAGATTCTCCAGCATCGGCAGTTCCTAATATCGTTGCAAACACCCAAAGGTTGTGGCCAATCAGGTGTTTGTACCTCTCACCAGGCTGCCATGGTCCCCCAAACTCAAGTAGAGAGATCAGCCACAGAGCCTGAGTGCATAAGGCAGCACATGTTAAAGAGCAACCTAATTCACTCAGTGAGGTAGTGCTGTCATGGTAATGTCAAATGATGAGCAATCTAGAGCCCCAGGCTAACGTTCTTGCGCAAATTGCACTGAAATCTCTCCAGAGGCCGGTATGCCATCACCAAGTCACCCTTTATTTACACGTGGAGAGTCCTTGACACTGATCCAGCTCCCTCAGAGCCAGCTCTCAGAAGAAACAGGATGTCTGATATTCCTGGTCTTATCAGCCAGGGCTACCTGATTGGACCAGATTAAGAACCCCAATCAGGGAATTCATATTCTATGGGTCCACTTGGATGACCTCATTACAGTCACCACATCCCTCCCCCCACCCAAGTCTGAGGGCATTGGTCGGTTCTGGTTTTTGTAGGAGCTCCCCCTGAAGCGTTTCAGCCCCGGGTCAGGTTCCTCCAACTCTGCCTCTGGTCTGGGCAGTGTGTAACCCACAGTACCTCGCCTCTTGCACATGGAGCAAAGCCGTTGAGGTGGTGACATCACTGTGTCCATCTCAGATTCCGAGGTCTCTTCAACACTGGACAGAGGAGGGAGAACGTACGGGTTCCGGAACATTCAGAAGGCAGTCGAGGAGCCAGCCACGTTTTGTTCCTGTACCGTTTGCAGCTTTCATGTGGACCATGTGCTGGTTCAGGACTTATAGCGGCACGGTGGCTCAGTGGTTAGCATTGCAGCCTCACAGCACCAGGGACTCAGGTTTGATTCCAGCCTTGGGCGACTGTCTGTGTGGAGTTTGCACATTCTCCCCGTATCTGTGTGGGTTTCCTCCGGGTGCTCTGGTTTCCTCCCACAGTCCAAAGATGTGCAGGCTAGGTGGATTGGCCATGCTAAATTGCCCGTAGTGTTCAGGGGTGTGTGGGTTATAGGGGGATGGGTCTGGGTGGGATGCTTCAAGGGGCAGTGTGGACTTGTTGGGCCAGAGGGCCTGTTCCCACTCTGTAGGGAATCTAATCTAATCTAAATCATACTTCACTGAACCTGACCTTACATCGACTATCCATCCTACCCACGCAGGTCCATCTACTTGTTTCCTACAGCAAACTCTGTCCTCTGAACTAAACCGTCTCTCTCTCTCTCTCTCTGTCTCTCACTTAAAGGAGTCTTGTGTGCAGCACAGGCATCCCCAATGCTGTTTCACGCTCCCCCTGACCCCACTCCCACAGTGTGGAGTCTTCTCCCTATCAGCAACTCTGCTGGAGCTGTCCCTGCAGTTGCCTGACAAGTGGTCCTATAGTCAAATAGGAACTGAGACAATTTGGTGTCTAGTGAAGCTGTACGCTGTTTATTTAGACTAGTCTTCAAAGTTTGGACTGCTGTTTCAGCCAGACCATTGGACAATGGGTGGTATGGAGCTGTATTTATATGTCAAATACTATTTGACTTTTGGAAATACTCAAAATCCCTGCTGGTAAATGATGGCCTGTTATCTGTGACTAACATTTCCAGGAGCCAGCATATTGCAAGAAAGCATGTAGTTTTCTATTATCGTCACTGTGTTTGACAAATGAACTCGACGCACATCCAACCACTTTCAGTGGGCGTCCACAATGACCAGGAACATTGAGCCCATGAACATGTAACCCAGTCCAGGCCCTACTCAGCCATGGCTATAAAGGTGGGGGAGCTGCTGATGGTCATAACTTTCCTTGTTGGGACTCTGGGCACTGCCCCACCAATGCAGCTCTGTTGGCATCCAATTCTGGCTGTCAACACCTTCATTTTGGAAGCCCCTTGATGACGTTCAGCCAGTATCTGGTGGTGAGCTTTGCTCAGGACAATCACTCTTGCTCTCCATAATAATATGCCGTCTGCTCCTGTGATCTGGTGTCTCAGGGTCCAAAAAGGTTTCAGTTCTGTTTGTGATGGCCTCCATCACCACCAGCTGCTTCAGTTTTGCTAGGACCTGATCCTCCTTCTGAATCCAAAGTCTGATACCATCAGATAATAAAATGTGAGGCTGGATGAACACAGCAGGCCAAGCAGCATCTCAGGAGGACAAAAGCTGACGTTTCGGGCCTAGACCCTTCATCAGAGAGGGGGATGGGGGGAGGGAACTGGAATAAATAGGGAGAGAGGGGGAGGCGGACCGAAGATGGAGAGTAAAGAAGATAGGTGGAGAGAGTGTAGGTGGGGAGGTAGGGAGGGGATAGGTCAGTCCAGGGAAGACGGACAGATCAAGGAGGTGGGATGAGGTTAGTAGGTAGCGGGGGGTGTGGCTTGGGGTGGGAGGAAGGGATGGGTGAGAGGAAGAACCGGTTAGGGAGGCAGAGACAGGTTGGACTGGTTTTGGGATGCAGTGGGTGGGGGGGAAGAGCTGGGCTGGTTGTGTGGTGCAGTGGGGGGAGGGGATGAACTGGGCTGGTTTAGGGATGCAGTAGGGGAAGGGGAGATTTTGAAACTGGTGAAGTCCACATATCTCTGATACCATCAGCTCTGCTTGAAAATTTAAAACCATTACAGATTCTTCCAGTGGTGGTACCACTGGGGGTGCGTCTGCGCCAGCGCGCATGGAAGGGGAGTGGGGTGGCTCCACGCATCTGCATTTGCTACTTGGTCTCCCAGTCAGTGTTCCAACTTGTAATTATACGCACTTCATATTAGAGCCAACCACTAAATTCAGCCTGAAGCTATGGGCAGCACTGCCTTGTTCTCTTTAAGTAGATTTTGCAGGGGATGGTGGTCCACTATTATTACAAATTTTCATCTGTAAAGGTATTGATGGAACTTCCTGACTCCAAATATGACCATCAAACCTTCCTTCGCTATCTGGGCTTACTTACGTTCTCACTGGCTGAAGACCTAGATGTGTATGCTACTGGGCATTCCTCTTCATTGGGTCACCTCCGAGCTAATACCATCCCAGTGTGGTATGGGGAAGCATTGCATGTCAATGCCAGGTCTCACTTGGGATCAATGTGTGCTAACATCTTACAAGATGATCACTGTTTCTTCACTTCCTTAAAAGCTGTGGCTTGGCTCTGGGACCATTTCCAAGGCTGACGCTTTTTCTTTCAATGAGTTGTTGCAAAGGTGCCAGGATGGAGGCCAGCTTGTATAACAACTTTCCATAATAACTCATCAGCCCAAGGCAAGACGTAAGCTCCAAAACAGGCCTGGGAGCCACGGCACCTATGGTCAGCCTCACTTTATCCAACCTAGCCTTAATAACTCTGTAGCCCAAATAGGTCACTTGGGGAACCTGAAACACACACTGTTCCCTTCTAAGGCTACCTGGGAGCAACGTCTAAGGACAAGTTCTCTAAATGCTCCTTATTGGTCTTCCCTGTTATTAGCACATCATTAACACCTTGTAAAATGTTCTGATCGTCTGCTGATAATGGCACTCTCCGTTACTGGTACAAATCCTTATGTGTAATAATTATAGCATATTTCTGGGAATTCTCACCTATCCACAACTGAATATCTCATGTCCAGCTTTGTGAAGGACAGTTCCCCTTGCTAGTTTTGTGTACCAGTCTTCTACGTGATGTACTGTGTATTTATCAGGCTACAAAAAGTGATTTACCATTGGTTTGAAATCCCCACATTTCTAGGTTAGAACGAGGTTAGTTCAACGTGAACTAACCTGTTGCGCATCACAATTGTTTGACAAGGGCTGCCCATTCTGCAAACTGGACTGTTTTGACGGTTCCCTCACTTTCCAGTCTCCAGATTTCTGCCTTATGGGCAAACGTAGAGGTAGATAATGTTGTGTGGGCCCTCCAGAATTGTGGAATTGCTTCTTGGTCAACATGTAGGATGATCTTGGCCCCATTGAAAGCCCCTAGACCTTTCTGAAAATCCTCTGGGTACTTCATTAGGACTTCAGTCAGGCAGCCATCTTCTAATCAAAAAATATTGAGCCAATCAAAGTGAATCTTTCTCAACTAATTCTGCCCCATCAGGCTCAGACCCAAGCCTTTTATTACAGTCAATGATAACTGAACCAGCTGCTTCTCAGAACAGACGGGAACAGAATAAGTTGTCCCCTTAACATGTAAAGGGTCTCTGGTGCATGCTGTCATTTTGGCTGAGGTCTTGTGCAAATTTGAGGATTGGGGTGCAGAGCAAATCTTGGTTAAGACTGGTTCTGTGGATCACTGAAATGGCTGCACCGGTATCAAGCTCTATTAGAACCAGTTGACCATATAACCGGACATTTATTTTGATTGCTCAGCAACATCCAAATCAGAACCAATTTAACTGTTCCAAACCAGCTGTAAGTGGACTGTCCAGGGTGTGCACTCTCCTGGATACTGGCCATTATGTTCTCTTACTCAATTCAGGCTCAGTGGGACTCTTTGCTGTCTCGAGTCTGCAGACTGACAGCAAATACAATGGCCTACCAGCCCAGATCCTAAAGAAAATTTTGACCGTTTGGTCGAGGCTCTGCTTTATTTGGGGTTTTGCTGTGGGCCAGCCAAGAGTCCGCCTTATTCATATGTCCTGGGTGAGGGTCCACAATTGTCTTCACTCTAGTGGTGTTCCCCAAGCTCAGTTGGACCAGCCAGGGTGTCCACCTCCATCAGAATCATAGAGTTCCTACAGTGTGGAAGCAGGTCATTTGGCCCATCAACTCCACAGGGACCTCTGAAGAGCACCCCACTTGGACCCATTCTCCCTACCCCTTCCTTACATTTTCCA
The DNA here is from genome assembly GCF_030684315.1 of Stegostoma tigrinum. Classification (NCBI taxonomy): domain Eukaryota; kingdom Metazoa; phylum Chordata; class Chondrichthyes; order Orectolobiformes; family Stegostomatidae; genus Stegostoma; species Stegostoma tigrinum. The sequence goes on along the minus strand of NC_081391.1, from coordinate 2,144,889 downwards.
TGGCTAACCCATCTAACCTGCAGATCCCTGGACACTACAGGACAATTTAGCATGGCCAATCCACCTTAACCTGCACATCTCTCAACTGAGAGAGGAAACCAGCGCACCTGAAGGAAACCTAGCAGGCATGGAAAAAACATGCAAACTCCATGCAGACAGGTGCCCAAGGCTCGAATCGAACCCGGGTCCCTGAGGCAGCAGTGCTAACCACTGAATCACCGTGCTGCCCTGAATACCCTGCAACACATACGATCCACTTGCAGCATTTTCCAATGATAAAGTCAGATGTAGTACTGTTTGAAGTCCAAGTGGGCATCAGCTAGTTGGCACTTTTGCATGGTTACATCATTAATCCCACTCTAGTCACATGAAACAACTCCACAGAGGCTAACATCCTGTCAGCAAGTCACCCTTTACTTACATGTGGAGAGTCCTTGACACTGATTCAGCTTCCTCAGAGCCAGAATAGGATGCCTGACATAACAAGGTGTACAGGTGGATGAACACAGCAGGCCAAGCAGCAGAGAAGCAGGAAGGCTGACGTTTCGGGCCTAGACCCTTCTTCAGAAATGGATGTGTGACGTCCTGTTTCTGCCTGTCAGCCAGGGCTCCCTGATTGGACCAGATTAACAGCCCCAATCAGGGAACTCATATTCTATGAGGTCCAACTGACTGACCTCATTACAATCACTATATCCACTACGACTGACGATGAAAATTGAATTCGGTAAAATTGTCAATTGTGGTTAAATCTCATCGGTTCACAAATACAAATGAGGGAAGGAAATCTGCCACCTGTATCTGGTCGGACCCACAAATGACTTCAGACCCACAATCATGTGGTTGCCTCACAAATGTCCTCTGGACAATTAGGAAAAGGGCAATAAACGCCGATCCGACCAGCAATGTACGAGTGACAAAAAGGACAGTGCAAATGAGAGAGTACGAACTGCTAACAATTGGTAACTGTTTCCATTCACTGTAACCAGGGAATCGCATGGATTAGCCACACTCCTTGCTCCATTATCTCTCAGCAACCTCCAACTCAGACTCTATCTCTGCCCCCCTTCTATTTCTCATCCACACGCTGTCCCTTGGCAACATCTAAAAATCACAACATCCTTTGTGATGTTTGTGCTGACAACACCCAACCTCTATCCCAGCCACAATGCTGCTGAATTCTCAAATGCCTATCTAACAACCACTCCTGGGTGAGCAGGTTTCTCCTCCAATAAAGCACTGGGAAGGACAAAGCCATTATTTTTAGCCCCTTCCACAAACTCTGTCCCTCCCTGCCAGGTGCATCAACCTGACCCCCAGGAGGCTCGATGACACATCCAGCACCAACAGTAAGGTGACCCACTTCAAACCAGCACCCATGCCTTGTAATCCAGACAGCACTATTTCAATGCGCTGCTGCCCGATATCCTGCAGCCTTAGTCCTGATCAATGCCGTACTCCCTGATGGACACTGGTATCCGGTTCAGCAGAGGCTCAATCCTAAACTCGCCCGATCCATGATATTTCCTCAAGCCCGACAATCCCCTGGGATACGTACTCAGGGAGGTGATGGCCTAGTGGTATTATCACTGGACTGTTAATCCAGAGACCCAGATAATGTCCTGAAGACCCAGGTTTGAATCCTGCATGACAGATGGGCAGAATTTGAATTCAATAAAAGTCTGGAATTGACAGCCTGATGATGACTATGAAACCATTGTTGATTGTTGGAAAAACCCATCTCGTTCACTAATGTTCTTTAGGGAAGGAAACTGCAATCCTTACCTGGTCTAGCCTACATGTGACTCCAGACCCATAGCAATGTGATTGACTCATAACAGCCCTCTGGGCAATAAATGCTGGTCTAACCAGCAATGCCCCCATCCCATGTATGTATAAGGGGAAAAAAATCCTGGGCTCATCTGACGCTGGCCTCTTTAAACAGCCCCTTCAATTTAATCGCTCTGCCAATGGTGGCCATGCTGCGTTTCAGCTGTGTTGGGTCCTGAGCTCTGGAATCCTTCCAAAACCGATACACAGTCTCTCTCCCTCTTTCTTAAAGACACTCCTCTAATTCTACCTGTGACTGAGTGGTCAGCCACACACAACTAGGTATTTCTTCTGTTTTGTCTTGTGAAGCACCTTGGGCTGCATAATGTTAGAATTGCTACATCAATGCACATTGTTGTTGCTGAACATATTTGGGAGGTATTTACCTTATAGCGAATGCGAAAGTGAGTATGTAGCTGTTAGCCAATAAAAGGAGCTAGCATTGTGACACAGTGGTTAGCACTGCTGTCTCATAGCCCCAGGAACTCTGGTTGAATCCCTTCCTCAGGCGACTGTCCGTGTGGAGTTTGCACATTCTTCCCGTGTCTGCATGCGTTTCCTCCCGGTCCTCCGGTTTCCTCCCACAGTCCAAAGATATGCAGGTTAGGGTACATTGGTCATGCTAAATTGTCCAGCGTCCAGGAATATGCAGGCTAGGACAGTTAGCCACAGGGAATGCAAGGTTATAGGGATAGGAAAGGGGAGTGGAACTGGGTGGCATGCCCTTCGGAGGGTTGGTGATGACGCAATGGGCCAAATGGCCTGCATTTACACTGTGGGTTTATAACCTATGATTCTAAGTGCATGGGCTGCAAGTGTATGCGGGAGGGAATGAGGGCGGGGGGGGGGGGGGGGGTGAGGAGTGTGGGCAGCACAAGGACAATGAGAATGCTGAGTCCACAGCATTAAAGGGCAGGAACTGTCTGATCTGAGGTCTCTCCAACAGCTTTCCCTCGGGATCCTGCAGTGAGAGTCATTCCCACCAACACCTTCAGTGGCAGTGCAGTTCTGTTGCTATGGCAACTGCAGGCTTAAATCACATCTGTAAGCAAAAAGCCTCCTCACCCTTTCCTGTGGCAGGGAATTTAAGGTGGGGTTTATTTGGCCTCTCTCCACCTGGTGACTCAGGGATTAAAGCAGCTTCTGCTCACTCCGAACCCAAACAAAGTCAACCCTTTCACAAACTGGGTCCAGTCCCAAAAAACATGGCCCTCAGCAAACGCGGGTAGAATCAGCTCAGAAACATGACCAGAGCGGGCAGGCTGCTGGGTACCCACTCGGGTTTAATATCTTTGCTTTCTGCCACGTTTCTCATTTCAGCTCAGGATTGTTCCTCCAATACTGTATGGGTGGGAAAGGAAATGGTCAGGGTACACTGGGGGGGGGGGGGGTGCTACTGATTACCCTTGCCCTACCCCACCCCACTCGACAGGCAGCTTTTCGGGGAACACTAGGTTGGCCCAGTCTGTGTCCACTGCACCTCTCCCAATCTCACGCTCCTATCAATGACCACGCTCTCATGTTAACATTTCTGTTTTAGGCCTGCAGCACTGCTCCAACTGAGAACACCACAAGCTCAAGGAAGAACACCCCCTTTTCCCACTTTGCAGCTTCAAGATTCAAGTGCACAACTTCCGAGCATGGCCTCTGTATTCTCAACATTTCTCACCTTCCCTCAGCACCACCCCCAGCTCCTGCACCACTGGGCACAGCAGTGTCTTGTTGACAGGGTCTCAGCAGACAAGATGTCTTCAAAAGAAAATACAACATTTTTCAACTCCATTCAGTTCTGTTGAAGAACAACACCAGACTTGAAACGTTAACCATTTCTCTGTCCACAGGCACTGATACACCCTGGATTTCTCCAGCATTTACTGTTTTTTAAATCTGATTTCTAGGACCTCCAGTATTTTTGTTTTTACTTGATCATACACTCTGCTCCTCAGCATTGTGCGGGCTGAAGGTCACTGTGGTCAGGAGTCCTTTTGTAACTCTAATGATGATCTAAACTCTGCTGCTATTCGTGACTTTTATATGGGCAGCGATGTGAAATTGACTTCTGTGTTTTACAAACAGGAACATTCCAAGGTAACATAGACTTAAAGCTTGGTTGGTTGACTGGCAAAATATTGGTCAGTGCATCAGTGACCCTCCGACAGCGCGGCGCTCCCTCAGCGCTGACCAGTCTAACAGGCTTTCTGTAAATATCCAGGAAAGAAGCCCTGAATCAGGAACTGATGGTTTAGGGGGAAAAAAAATGATTTGCATGGTGTGAGGGTTAAGAACCAGGGGGCGCAGTTTTGTGGGACTTAGTAAACGAGCCACTGACCACACGTAGAAATAACACCTAATCGCCGCAAGTGGTTCAGATCAAGAGCACACTGCCCAAGAGCAGGAGGAGGCAGATTCTACTGGGGAAAGGAATTGACAGACATCAAAGTCAAAGAGGAAAGGGATAAGGTGAGCAGCTCATAAAGACAGGTAGCACAAAACTAACAGGTTTCCTCCTGCACTGAGACAATTCAATTATTCCCACAATACAAGAAAATTTAAACAAAACTTGGCAATAAACTATCAATCATCTTTACCTGGTGCAATAACCGTGGTAACTCCCCTACAAAAGACTGATTACAATCAGCACTCTCCTATCATACAATATAAAACGCTGGTTTTCCTTTAAATTGGGATATTTTTGGAAACTGTCCTGATGGGTGCAACATGAACAGAACACTGTCTACAATCAAAAACCTAATCCAGAATCAGGACAAACGCCTTTACCCAGTCAGTGCTGACAGTGTGGGACTTACCACCTCAGAATCGATGAGATGAGATGAACAACACAAATGTTTACAAGAGCACCACGTCAACACAGGAACAGGGAACCAATGAGATTCTGTGTAGTAAGCGATGCAGCATAAACATGGCCCAAATGGGCTGAATGGCCTATTTCTGGGCTAGATATTTAATGCAGCCTTTCACAGCTGTTTAAAATAAGCTGAACCTCACCACTACAAGAGCCAACGTGTTTCTGTTATTAGTCATCTATCACATTGGCTAATACATCTGTTTGAGGAAAGCCCAGCTGAAGATCTGGTACAGCCCACACCCCCCCCCAACCCCCATGCTCCCCCACCCCCCCCACCCACGCTCCCCCCTCCCCCCACCCCACCACCACCGGAAGTCAAAAGACTCCCGAGAACAGGGAATGAACTGAAAAAGTCTTGAGGCGCGACATCAAGCAGGAGGCTCCAACAGACCAAAAGAAAGTGGCTCTTAGTAATGGAGGAGTGGTAACATTCAGAGAGAAAGAGAGAGCAGGGGAGATACTCTACCGTTTGATACCTTTATCCAACAAAGATCTATCAATCTCAGCACAAAAGTTCTCACTGTTTCCATCTTCCAAGGAGTGCTCCACACTTTATGAAGAATGTACAGAAACAGGCCATTTGGCCTAACCATTCCATTCAGGCCTTCTCTTATCATTCCTCACCTAAATCTATCTCTATGTCCCTCCCCCTCAGCCTTGAAGTAGGTCATTCAGCCCTTCAAACCTGCTCTGCTCTTCAATATAATCATGGTTGATTTGACTGTAAACTCAAATCGACATTCCCACAAGTCTCTGGTAACCTTTCACGATCCATCCCCTCCTCCAACCTTGCAAATCAAGGTTCTATTCTCCTCTGCCTTAAAAATACCCAAGGACTTATATGTTTCAATTATGTCATCTCTTACTCTTTTAAACTCCAGTACACACAAGCCTCATCTGTCTAACTCTTCCCTCTAAGATAACCCACTCCTTCCAGGTATGTCAAATAAACCTTCGCTGAACTGCATCCAATGTATTTCCGTCTTTCCTTAAATAAGGTGACCCAGTACTGTACACAGTATTCCAGGTACACTGTACTCCAGATGAAGCCTCACCAAGGTGATGTATTACTGAAACATAACCTCCCTACTTTAATATCCAATTCCTCCAAAATTAAATGATAATGTTCTATTAGCTTTCTTAATTACTTGTACCTGTATTCCAACCTTTTGCAATTCACACATGAAGACACCTACAGCCATCTGCAGCTTAGAGCTCTGCAAAATCTTGCCATTGCTCCTACCAAAACAGACAATTTTGCATTTTTCCATATTATATTGTACGTTGTACAACTTTGTGCTCACTCTATTAATCCCTTTGTAGCTTCCATTTGTCCTCTTTAAAACTTGTTTTCCTACCTCTCTTTGTGTAATCAACAAATTTGACAACCATACCTCCAACATCCCAACTTAATTGTTTAATTCATCCACGGGACATGGGTGTCGTTGGCTGGCCAGCTTTTATTAGCTGTCCTGAGTTTCCCTCGAAAAGTTGCCTTCTTGAACTACTGCAGTCCATGTGCTATAGGCAGACCCACAACATTTTTAGGGTCAGAATTCCAGGATTTTTACCCAGTGACAGTGAAGAAACAGCATATATTTCAAAATCAGAATTATGAATGGCTTGAAGGAGAACTTGCGGTGGGCAGTGTTCCCACATATCTGCTGCTTTTGTCCTTCTAGATTGAAGTGGTTATGGGTTTGGAAGGCGCTGTGTGAGGATCTCTGGCGAACATCTGCATTGCATCTTGTAGATAGTACACACTGCTGCTGCTGAGAGTCGGTGGTGGAGGGAGTGGATGCTTGTCAATGTTGTGCCAATCAGGCAGGCTGCTTTGTCCTGGACGGTGTCTAAACTTTCAGTGTTGTCAGGACTGCAGTCATCCAGGCAAGTGGGGAGTATTCCATCACACTTGTGCCTTGCAGATGGCAGACAGGCTCTGGGGAGTCAGGAGGTGAATTACTCGCTGCGGTATTCCATTTTTGTAAAAAAGCTGAGGCCCTAACACCAATCCCTGCAGAGCACCCCTCATTATATCTTGCAAACCAGAAAATGACTGACTTACGTCTATTCTCCGTTAGCTAACTGACCGTGATCATTCTTAAAAAGGTATCTAACCCATCCATTTTACATTCTCTGAGGAATAGAGTTTCACATTTTCTGGGTAAACAGCAGGCTCCTGAATTTCCAGTTTGATTTCTATGGTGACTATGTAATATTGACAGTTTTAGTCATGCTCCTCCCCACAAGAAGAACCTTTCTGTCTGTATCTGCCCTGTAACAGCTACTCTTAATCTCACAGGCAGGTTCTTTACTCAGAGTGGTAAGGGCGTGGAACACCCTGCCTGCCAATGTAATTAACTCAGCCACATTATGGGTATTTAAACAGTCCTTGGATAAGCATACAGATGATGATGGGATAGTGTAGGGGATGGGCTTAGATTAGTTCACAGGTAGGCACAACATCGAGGGCTGAAAGGCCTGTTCTATGTTGTATTGTTCTATGTTCTAATTACATTCCCACTCAGCCGACTTCTATTTCAAATTAAAGACAGCCACAGTGTGTGAATCCTTTCCTGATATATAAACCCTGCCAATTCCAGGATCAGCCTTGCGAATACTTCCTGTAACCTGCTCCATTCCCGACATTTCGTGTTAAGTCTCTCATTTTGAAGTTCTTTTCACTTGAACGTTATCTTTTTCATGTCACTCTCCTCATTTCAAGTTTTATTCCCTGTTTTAAATTCCTTACTTTGTGGTCACATCTTGAGTCGTGAGTGACTCCTCCTGACTGTGCTTCCAGGGATGGTGTTGTTGTGCCCGACGCCCTTTATTAAAAATTCATTCATGGGACGAAGATGTTGCTGGCTCCGCCAAACATTTGTTGCTGAACTACCCAGAGGGCAGTTAAGAGTCAGCCACATTGCTGTGGGTCTGGAGTCACATGTAGGCCAGACCAGGTAAGGAGAGCAATTTCCTTTCCTAAAAGGCATTAATGAGCCAGATAGATTTCTCCAACAATCAACAATGGATTCATGGCCATCGTTAGACTCTTAATTCCAGATATTTTATTAGATTCAAATTCTACCATCCAGAATTCAAACCTGGCTCCCCAGAACATTAACTGGGTCTCTGAATCAAGACTGCAGTGACAATACTACCGCGCCATCACCTCTGCTGCAGTCAAACATTTTGTCTTAGAAATCGAAAAGTCAGAGATGTACAGCTCAGAAATAGGCCTGTTAGTCTAACTTGAACATGCTGACCAGATAATTCGAGACCCATTTGCCACTATTTTGCCTGTAACACTCTAAACCCTTCCTATTCATATACCCAACCAGATACCTTTTAATTGTTATAATTGTAACAGCCTCCACCACTTCCTCATTCATACATACACCACCCTTTGCCCTTGGGTCCATTTAAATCTTTCTCCTCTCACCTTAAACCTATGTCTTCTAGCTTAGGACTCCCCCACCCTGGGGAAAAGACCTTGGCTATTTACCTTATCTATGCCCCTCACGACTTTATAAACCTCTAAAAGGTCACCCCTCAGCCTCCAATGCTCCAGGGAAAATAGCCCCAGCCTATTTAGCCTCTCCCTGTAGCTCAAACCCTCCAACCCTGGCCACATCCTTGTACATCTTCTCTGAACCCTTCTAAGTTTCACAACATCCTTCTTATAGCAGGGAGACCACAAGTGCACGCAGTATTCCAATGGCGGCCTGTCCAATGTCCCGTTCTGCTGCACCAGGGCCTCCCAACTCCTATACTCAGTGCACTGACTAATAAAGACAAGTATACCAAACACCCTCTTCATTATCCTCTCCACCTGTGACTCCACTTCCAAGGAATTATGAACCTGCACTCCAAGGTCTCTTTGTTCAGCAACACACCCCAGGACCTGACCATTAAGTGTATAAGTCCTGCCCTGATTTGCCTTTTCAAAATGCAGCACCTCACATTTATCTGAACTTAAACTCCATCTGCCAGGCATGGCACAGTGGTTAGTGCTGTTGCCTCAGTGCCAGGGACCTGGGTTTGATTCCACTCGCAGGCAACTGTCCGCGTTGAGTTTGCACATTCTCCCTGCGCCTGCATGGATTTCCTCTGGGTGCCCCAGTTTCCTCCCACAGTCCAAAAATGTGGGGGTTAGGTGGATGGGCCAGGCTAAATTGCCCATAGTGTCCAGAGGTGTGCAAGTTAGGTGGATTAGACATGGGAAATGCAGGGTTACTGGGGAAGGGTAGGGGGATGGGTCTGGGTGGGATGCGCTTTGGAGAGTTGGTGTGGACATGTTGGGCCAAATGACCTGTTTCCACACTTTAGTGATTCTATGATTCATTCCTCAGCCCACTGGCTCATCTAACCAAGATCTCATAGTACTCTGAGGTGGCCTTCTTCGCTGCCCACTACACCTACAATTTGGGTGTCATCTGCAAATTTACTAATCAAACCTTCTATGTTCACATCCAAATCATTTACATAGAGGACAAAAAGCAGTGGACCCAGCTCTGATCCTTGTGGTCACAGGCCTTCAGTCTGAAAAGCAACCCTCCACCACCACCCTCTGTCTTCTATTTTGAGCCAGTCCTGTATCCACACGGCTGGTTCTCCCTATATTCCCCGAGATCTAACCTTGCTAACCAGTCTACCATGTAGAGCCTTGCTGAACACCTTCTTGAAGACCATACAGATCACATCTACTGGACTGCCCTCATCAATACTCTTCAAAAAACCCAAGCAAATTAGTGAGACATGATTTTCCATGCGCATTTCTCATGACTATCCGTGATCAGTCCTTGCCTTTCCAAATACAAGTAAATTCTGTCCTTCAGGATTCTCTCCAACAACTTGCCCACCAACGTCAGGCTCACTGGTCTATAGTTCCCTGGCTTTTCCTTAAATAGCGGCACCACATTAGCAAACTCCCAGTTTTCCAGCACCTCACCTGTCGCTAGCCATTAGACAAATACCTCAGCAAGGGGCACAGCAATCACTTCCCTAACGTCCCACAGAGTTCTACGGTTTATATGATCAGGTCCTGGAGATTTATCCACCTTCACGTATTTTAAAGTGCCCGGCAACATCTCCTATGTAATATGGACATTTTTCAAGATGTTTCTATTTATTTCTCCACATTCTATATCTTCCATATCCTTCTCTTCAGTAAACATTGATGCAAAATACTCATTTAGTATCTCCCCCATCTCCTGTGGTTCCACACATAGACAGCCTTGCTGATCTTTAAATGGTGTTCTCTCCCGAGTTACCCTTTTGTCCATAATGTATTTGTAGAAGCCCATCGGATTCTCCTTAACCCTATTTGCCAAAGCTATCTCATGTCCCCTTTTTGCCCTCCTGATTTCCCCCTTAAATATACTCCTACTGCCCTTATACTCCTCTAGGATTCACTCGATGCCTGCTGTCTGTACCTGATATATGCTTCCTTCTTATTCACAACCAAAACCTCAATTTCCCTAGTCATCCAGCATCCCTTTAATCTACCAGCCTGGTCCTTCACCCTAACAGGAATATACTGTCTCTGGGCTCACATTACCCCATTTTTAAATGCTTCCCATTTCCTAGCTGTTACCTGCAAACATCTGTCTCCAATCAACTTTTGAAAGAGCTTGCCCAATACTGTCAAAATTGGCCTTCCTCCAATTTAGAACATTAACTTTTAGATCCAGTCTATCCTTTACCATAACTATTTTAAAACAAATAGAATTATGGTCCCAGGCCCCAAAGTGCTCCCCCACTGACACCTCAGTCACCTGTCCTGCCTTATTTCCCAGGAGTAGGTCAACTTTTGCACCCTGTCTAATAGATACATCCACATAGTGAATCAAAAAACTTTGTATACACTTAACAAATTCCTGTCTATCCAAGCCCTCAACACTATGGCAGTCCCAGTCTATGTTTGGAAAGTTAAAATCCGCTACTATAACCACCCTATTATTCTTTCACATAGCTGAGATCTCCTTACAAATTTGTTTCTCAATTTCCCACTGACTATTTTTGGGGGGGTGGGGGGGTGTCTATAGTGCAAACCCAATACGTTGATCACCTCTTCCTTACTTCTCAGTTCCACCCAAATAACTTCCTTGGACATATTACGAGGAATATCCTCCCTAACTACATAATATCATATTGTCAAAAATTCCCCTCCTCTCACACACCCCCACCCTTTTTCTATCCATCCTATAACATCTGTATTCTAGAGAATTAAGCTGCCAGTCCTATCCAATACTGAGCCACATGTCTATAATTGCTATAATGTTCCAGTCCCATGCTCCCAACCACACCCTGGGTAATCCATGGATAAATATCCAGGACCTGATCAAGTGTTCCCCAGGATGTTGTGGGAAGAAAGTTAGGGAAGAAATTGCGGGGTCCCTGGCAAAAAGTATTTGTATCACCTATAACCACGGATGAGGTGCTGGAGGACTGGAGACTGGCTAATGTTGTGCCTTTGTTTAAGAAAGACTCTAAGCAGCAGCCTGGGAACTACAGGGCAGTGAGTCCAACATCAGCAGAGGGTAAACTGTTGGAGGGGATTCGGAGAAGTAGGATAGAGATTAGATTAGCTTAGGTTCCCTACAGTGTGGAAACAGGTCCTTTGGCCCAATAAGTCCACACCACTCCTTGAAGCATCCCACCCAGACCCATCCCCCTATAACCCCCACACCCCTGAACACTACGGGCAATTTAGCATGGCCAATCCACCTAGCCGGCACATCTTTGGACTGTGGGAGGAAACCGGTGCACCTGGAGGAAACCCACGCAGAGACAGGGAGAATGTGCAAACTCCACACAGACAGTCACCCAAGGCTGGAATTGAACCCAGGTCCCTGGTGCTGTGAGGCTGCAGTGCTAACCAGTGAGCCACCGTGCCACCCTTGCATTTACTTGCACTTGGAAAGGCAAGAACTGATTAAGGATAATCAGCATGGCTCTGAGTGAGGGAAATCATGGTCTCACAAACTTGAGTTATTTTGAAGTGACCTAAAAGATTGATGAAGCCAGAGCAGTAGATGTTGTTTACATGGACTTTAGTAAAGCCTTTGACAAGGTTCTGCATTCGTGAAAATAATTAGTAAAGTTAAATCACATGGGATTCAGGGTTAGCTTGGCAATTGGATACAAAATTGGCTTGGTGGTAGGAGACAGAGGTTGGTAGTAGAGGGTTGTTTTCAGACTGGAGACCTATGATCCAGCGGTGTTCCACAGTGATTGATACTGAGTCCACTTTTGTTTGTCATTTATATAATGATTTAGATGGGAATGTAGGGAGCATGGTTAGTAAGTTTGCAGGTGACACCACAGTTGGTGTTATAGTGGACAGTGAAGAGAGTGATCTAAAAGTACAATGGGACTTTGATCCATTGGATCAATGGCAGATATAGTTTAATTTGGATAAATATGAGATATTGCATTTTGGTAAAACAAACAAGGTCAGGACTTATACAATTTACGGTAGGGCTTGAGATAGAGACCTAGGGGTTCAGGTATATAATTCTTTGAAATTTGCACCATGTAGACAGGATGGTGAGGAAGGCGATTTAGCACGCTTGCATTCATTACTCAAACCTTTGAGTATAGGAGTTGGGAATGTCATATTGAGGTAGCACAGGACATTCTGGAGTATTGTATACAGTGCTAGTTGCCTTGCTACAGGAAAGACATTATGAAATTGGAGGGTTTAGAAAAGATTTACCAGGATGTTCCTGCAATAGGGGGGGTATACTTTAGAAAAATAGGCTAGGACTTTTTTCACTGGACCATAGGAGGTTGAGGGGTGACTTTATACAGTTTTATAAAATCATGAGAGACATACACGTTGTGAATAGCAAGGGTCTTTACCCTAGGATGGGGAGTTCAAAACTAGGTGACAAAATTTTTTAAGGAGAGAGAGTGGGAGGACAAAGTTTTAAAAAGAATATATGAAGGACAACTTTATTTTCCCCTCAGAGGGTGATTCATGTGTGGACTGAACTGCCAAACAAAGTGGTGAATGCAGGTACAGTTACAACATTTAAAAGGCATTTGGATAAATGCATGAATGGTAGATGTTTGGAGGCATATGGACGAAATGCAGGCAAGTGGGACTAGTTTAATTTTGGAACATGGTCAGCGTTGGCTAGTTGGACTGAAGGGTCTATTTCTGTGTTGTACGACTCAATAACAATTCTCTGTTCATGTACTGAAGTAAACTTTGGTTTGCATGTTTAATTTTTTTTAATTCCTCTGCTCTTTGTACCTGTCCAAGAGAGCTAATTTCTAATGCATTCAACAGTGTATTAGCTGTATAAGTACGACAATTGAGGAATTTATTCTCACTAACAATTATTGTTATTTCAGAACTTATTCTGTATTTGTAATGCACTGCACATTTTTATAAAGAATACAAGGAATAAACCAGGAAAGTACAGCCTCTGGTCAGTCTAACCTTGGTGATGGGGAAACCACTGGAAATAATTCTGAGAGGCAGAATTAATCTGCGTTTGGACAGGCAGGGATTAATTAAGAACAATCTGCATGGTTTTGCTAAGGGGAGGTCGTGTCTGACCAACTTGACTGAATTTTTCGTAGAGGTGAACAGGTACATAGATGTGGGCAATCCATGTGACAATGTCTACTTGGACTTCAGCAGGATTTTTGATAATGTTCTGCATGAGACTGATAGTGGAGATAAGACCCCATGAGATCCAAGGGAATTTGGCAAATTGGATCCATGATTGTCACTGAAAAGAGTGGCAGGAAAGAGATGGTTATAGTCAGTAATAGTCAAGCGGTGTGTTTCTGACTGGAAGTCTGTGTCCAGTGGGATCTCACAGGGGTTAGTGTTGGGGACCTTGCTGTTTGTGGTTTTTATAAATGATTTAGACTTGAATGCGGCAGGGTTGATCAGGAGGTTCACAAATGATGCAAAATTGGTAGAGTGATTAGTGAGGTGGATTGCCTTTGATTACAAGAGGCTATAGATAACAAGAGCAGAGACGGGCTGATGTGAGGCAAATGGAATACAATTCAGATAAATATGAAAAGACACACTTGAGCAAGACAAACAAGGCAAGGGAATATATAATAAATGGTAGGACTCTAGGAAGCACCAAGGGTCTAATGGACTTGGTTAACATGACCACCAATCCTTTAAGCTGAATACAGTGAAAAGAAGGTATGTGGGATACTCAGATTCCTGCTCCTCTGATGCTGCCTGGCCTGCTGTGTTCCTCCAGCTCCACAGTGTGTTATATATGTGGGATACTTGTCTTCAGTCAAGACATATAGAGTTTAAAAGCAGGAAGGACGTACTTGGATTGCATAAAACACTGGCTAGGCAATTAGTATTGCGTGCAGTTCTAGAACCCACATTATAGAAAGAATGTGATAGCATTGGAGAAGGTGCAGAGGAGATTTACCAGGACATTACCTGGGCTGGAGAGTTTCAGTTATGAAGAAAGAGAGTGGACAGACAGGGGTTGTTTTCCTTAGAGCAAATTGAGAGGGGACATGATTGAGACATATAAATTATGAGGGGTATAGAAAAGGTAGACTAAAGAAATTTTTCCCCTTGATGGAGGGATCAATGATCAGAAGGTATAGATTCAAGGTAAGGGACAGAGGGTTGAGGGAATGTGAGAACAACTTTTTCACCCAGAGGATGGTGGGATCTGGAATTCACTGCCCATAATGCTGGGAGAGTAGAAACTTTTATAATATTTAAGTAGTATTTAGATGTGCATTTGGGATGCCAAGGTATAAAAGTCTATGGGCCAAGAAAATGGGAGCAAAATGTTAGGGGGCTGTTTTTGATTTGCATGGATGTAATGGTCTGAAAGGCCTTTACCTGTGCTGTCAATCTCTATTGAAGACTGCTTTCTTTACTGAAGGTTCCCTTCTCTTGTTCTGCAAGTTATGTCAGCTCAGAAAAAACTGTACTACATAACTTTGACACAGTACGTCAACTGTCAAATCAGCTTTTCTGGATAAAAGCTGTCCGCAGGACGCTAACTCTAGCATTAACATTGACTCCTACCAGAAAGCATGTGCTTCACTTAAGTTGTCATTTTCAAGCACCCAACTCTGACTTTTAGGTCAAGACACCTGTATTTGAACCCCACCACAATTCTGGTGAGTCTGCAATGCACCCTTCATAAACACAAACTTCCGCCAAACGGGAGCCTAATTTATACAATTGAAACATTACTTTCTCCTTTCAGGGTTTCACCTTCCAAATAAAAGTCTAACATTCCAAGAGTCCTCTCTTGCTTTTTGTTTAAACCATGGACTAATTAGTGGTTGACAACAGTTGACCCCAAATCTCCATGTTTCTCTAGAACTTCCAGTCAGTCCTGAACCAGTCAATATTCCTGACTGTGGATTTATCTACTCGACATCAGCAGGATCAATCTGTCACGATGAACTCCACTAGTCACAGTGTTTATTCCAAGCACTGCACCCATTTGAGTTCCTGTGGAGACTCCTGAATCTTGCATAACTATTCAGTGCAGCTCCTAGCTTGGACAAGAAACAGTGGATTGCACCCCAATGCCAACCAGAGAAATATCAACGGTTGAGATAACAAGGTGTGGAGCTGGATGAACACAGCAGGCCAAGCAGCATCAGAGGAGCAGGAAGGCTGATGTTTCGGGCCTAGAGCTTTCTTCAGAAATGAGGGAGGGGGACGGGTGTTCTGAAATAAATAGGGAGAGAGGGAGAGGCGGATAGAGGATGGTAGAGGAGAAGGTAGGTGGAGAGGAGACAGACTGGTCAAAGAGGCGGGGATGGAGTCGGTAAAAGATGAGTGTAGGCGGGGAGGTAGGGAGGAGATAGATCAGTCCAGGCAGGACAGACACATCAAGGGGGCGGACTGAGGTTAGGTGGTGGTTAGGTGGTCTTTGGTGGTGGGGTCGGATTGCAGATGGCAGACCAAAGACATTTGTTCACTCCCCATCCTTATCTGCTTTCCAGAGGGACCACTCTCTTCGTGACTCCCTTGTCCACTCCACACTCGTCTCCAGCCCCACCACACTCGGCACTTTTCCCTGCAACCGCAGGAAGTGCTACACCTGCCCCTACGCCTCCCCCCTCAACCCCATCCCAGGTCCCAAGAAGACTTTCCACATCAAGCAGATTTCACCTGCGCATCTGCTAATGTGGTATACTGCGTCCGCTGTACCCGGTGTGGCCTCCTCTACATTGGGGAAACCAAGCAGAGGCTTGGGGACCGCTTTGCAGAACACCTATGCTCGGTTTGCAATAAATAAATGCACCTCCCAGTCACAAACCATTTCAATTCCCCCTCCCTCTCCTCAGAGATGTCCATCCTGGGCCTCCTGCAGTGCCACAACGAGGCTTCCCAAAGGTTGCAGGAACAGCAACTCATATTCCGCTTGGGAACGCTGTAGCCCAATGGTATCAAAGTGGACTTCACAAGCTTCAAAACCTCCCCTCCCCCACCACATCCCAAAGCCAGCCCAGCTCGTGCCCGCCTTCCTAACCTCTCCTTCCTCCAACCTATCCCTTCAAGCCCCACCCCTATCTCCTACCTACTAACCTCATTCCACCCCCTTGACCGGTCCGTCCTCCCTGGACTGACCTAGCTCCTCCCTACCTATACTCACCTTTTACTGGCTCTATCCCTGCCTCTTTGACCAGTCTGTCTCCTCTCCACCTACCTTCTCCTCTATCCATCTTCTATCCGCCTCCACCTCTCTCCCTGCTTATTTCAGAACACCCGTCCCCCTCCTCCATTTCTGAAGAAAGGTCTAGGCCCGAAACGTCAGCCTTCCTGCTCCTCTGATGCTGCTTGGCCTGCTGTATTCATCCAGCTCTACACCTTGTTATCTCAGATTCTGCAGCATCTGCAGTTCCTGCTATCTCTGAAACAAATATCAACAGTTGAACAGGTTCCTGGGAGACATGACTGGTAACAATGCAAAATAGTTTTCTTCATTGGTTGGGAGGCTGGAAATGATAGCAATCATAGAATCCCTAGTGTGGAAACAGGCCCTTTGACCCAACAAATCCACACTGAATCTTGAAGCATCCCCCCGGCCCATTTCTCTCTCCCTCCCCCCCCGCCCCCATAACCCACCACCTAATCTACACATCCCTGAACACTGCGGGCCATTTAGCATGGCCAATCCACCTAACCTGCACATCCTTGGACTGTGGGAGGAACCGGAGCACCCGGAGGAAACCCACGCAGGCATGGGGAGAATGTGCAAACTCCACACAGACAGCTGCCCAAGGGTGGAATCGAACCCAGGTCCCTGACACGGTGAGTCAGCAGTGCTAACCTCTGAGCCAGTGTGCCAGCCCATAAGGTGCCCTCCAATCAATACCCTTTTCCCCCATGTTGCAGAATCTTATCAAATACTTTCTGAAAATACTGACAGAAACAATGCAGAGACATTCCTTCACAAAGACTGTAGTGACCCCCAGAAAAAAACCCAACTGGTTGTAATGGACAGATCTGGCTTTCACATACTGTGTCAACTCTCTCTGTTCAGCTCAAACAATCAATAGCTCAGCTCCAGAGCCTGAGCATTTCTGTAACTTCCCCATGACTGACGTAAAACTGGTTTCTCTCCCCCTCACAGTTCAAACCACATGAGAATTTACCAATACAAAGATACAACCACATGAATCTAGATGGAAGTGAGAAATATGGAGAGCCACTCCTCCGACTTCCGGCCAACTGAGCTGAATAACCTGGAATGCATGAAACAACACATCCTGCTTCTCACCTGCATGGGGTAAACCTTCTGAAAAGAAAAGTACACATTTCCATCACTGTGTCACAGCACCAACTGAAATCATACGAAATCCCAAACAGTGCTGTACAGCCACAGACCTGTCTCCACCAGTCCTGTACCCCAGTATTATACACTAACTGGTCGACACCTTTGGCTTCAGCAACCCCCAAAATATTTTTAATTGTACGTTAGTAAAAAATTGTCAACTCTCTAATGAATATCAAAGTTCAGCCACAAGTTGAAGAAACTTTGGATTTAATTCCCCTGAGGTGATCTTTAAAAAGCATGAATTTTTAAATCGAAATACTGGGGACGAGTACAATACGAAATGTTTATTAATACCACAAACAACAGGCAGCTGAGAAATAACTGAGCAACACACAACCTCCAGAAAACCAAGAAAAAGCGGCACAAAAAAAAGTTCACAGAACTCAGTTCAATCACTCACCAAAGCAATTAAGATGAAATTGATCTCAGAACAGTGCAAGGTGAGCTGCTCACAGCCCTTGTGCATTGAGGTGTGATGGACTGAGGCATTTCAGGTCTGCAATATAATTCCAGCAAACTACTGGCCAGTCAGCGCACATATCTCCCAGAGAGGGGTCTGCGAGACACCAGCATATAGATAACTCCTTAAGAGACATCAGTCTGTACAGTTATCTTCCTGATAGAGCAGGACCGAGAAACACAAAAAGTGCAAGAGGGCACGTTTAAAACTAAACCCACAGGGTGGTGAACACATGGATTCATTGTCGAAGAGGATGCTGTAAATGACCACAGACCTGTAGCCGTCATGAAGGAAATAATTTACAGGGAAAACAGAAGGGAGCCCAGGCACTGATCGACAAGGACAGAGGGCAACGTACACAACACACAAGTTGTAAGGTGTGAAGTCATCTTGCCAAGTAGAGACCACAGTCCTGACCCATTAAAACACTGTATACCCCGACTTGTGGCCACAGGCCCCTTCTACACTGTTGTGGAATCTGAAAGCCCTTCTGCTGTAACTAACCCTTGCACTACCTCCAGTCAGTTACTGCCAAGGGAGATACAGCTCAGGGAGGAACGTTGGAACATCACTCCAGGTGAATTTACATTTCCTATTTGAGGAATAAGAAGATTCAAAAGAAGAAAAGACATGTTGCACAGCACAGTGGCCACACTGTGTCCTATTCAGACTCTCCAACCTGTTCAGCCCTGAAATTAGGCCGTAGCTGTTTTAACCCACTTTGTTCCATATTCTTTGCAACAATCTCCTGACCTTGATCCTGAATGCTCCAGGTTGGTGAAAAGTCCCAGAGAGATGCTCACCTGTGTAAAAAGCTTGTTTCCTGATTTCACTCCTGCATGATCAGATTTAAATGAAATTGGAGCTGAATCACAGAACAATTGCAACAAAGGAGGAGGCCACTCTACAGGAGTAATTTAGTCTCTCTGACCAGCCTCTTCCCCTGTGCTGCTGCCTGTCTTTTCTCTTTGTATTAGGATCCAATTCCCTTTGAGGAAGCCCTTCAGAGTCGGCATCAAACACAATCTCTGGAGGCACATTCCAGCTCCGAACCATTCACTGTTTGGAAATGGCTTTCCTCCTGTTGCCATTAGCCCATTGATCAGTGACCTCACATCAGGTGCCCCCCCAAGTACTCATTCCCTCTAGCAATGGCAGCTGTAAGGAGCACAGCAGCAGCTCCTCCAGCCTGTACAAGCCCCTCCGTCCCTGGAACCATTTTCTGCAGCTTCTAGGAAGCCTTCACCATCTTTCCCACAGCGCAGCGCCCCAAGTTGTCCTGAACAGTCCTAGTGCAGGAAACAGTTTCTTTGCATCATTCCCACTAAATCCTTGTAACTTTAACCATCTTGAGCAGATCACCACTGAATCCCAAAGGGCAACAAGCCACATCAGTGTAGTCTATCCCTTGTAATCCAACCTTTTAAGTCTTGCTATCAGTCTGGTGAATCAGCACTCACTCCACTGCCAGGCCAGTACCTCTTTCCTAAGGTGTCTGCATAGTTGATCTAGAGAGGGTCGGACCAAGATTCCATCCAGCTAAATGATAACTCCATCTGCTTTGTATACCAGGAGACAATTCCAGGTTTGTACTCAAATGTTCCCAGGGACTCTCCTGACTTGTCCAAGTGGCTCTGCCAGTTTCCAGTTTCTCAACATTTGGAAAATTCTCCATCAGTCTTCCTTGGCTCCAAAACAAAGTAGCTCACATTTTAAAGTTTGAGAACTTCTGAGGAACAGAACCAGAAGTGGCACCAAACACACAACAAACCGAGGCATATAAATACCAAACGGGACAAAACACTGATGCTTCACCAGAGGTGCACTGACGATGCTAACTAGCGGGGTGATGAAACATTCGCAACCAAACCCACCAGCTCGGCCAGCATGTCCACAACTTAACTCATATTGTGCACCATTTCTCAGTTTTGCCCACTCACTTTCAGTGATGTCCTCTACTGAAGTTCCTACCCCACCTAACTTTGTGCCACCTGTAAATTTCAATGCACAACTCCTGTTCTTTCACTCAAGTGGTTATTAACCATGGAGAAGTCCATGTCCCAAACCGAGGAACCCATGGAGGCCATTCTGGGCCATCCAGTCTGCTCAGCAATTCATGGTTGATCCACAACTCATCTCCGTGTGCTCAGGGTCACCATGTATTCTTCCCTTACTTGAGTGCCAGAGTCACTGTGGTTTCTGAGAAGATTGAGGAGTCAAAGCATTCAGAGAGGTCCAGGGGAACTGTCATGAACACAGCTTGGACCCTCTCACACTGACCCAGATCTTTGACACTATCAGTCATGATAGATTTTTGAAAGATCAATAGAGAAGTGAAATTGTTCTAAGATATTCCCCTATGATATGGTTTGGCACATTTACAATGACATCCCTGCACACATCCTGAATGATGGCAAGTTTCCAGACCCAATGATAGAGTTAAATGGGACTGTGTGCCAGTGCCATCCTCTTCAGCATGTTTTTCTCTGCCACTCTCCAAGATGCCTTGCAGGATGGGACATCAGACATCATCTGAGTGGGACACTGTTCAATCAGAGATGACTTTGAAGAAAGACCCCAGTCTCCAAGGGGACACTTCATAATTTCCTGTTTGGTCCTGACTCTGCACTAGTTGTTACCGGTTCAGAACTGGACATACAATAGACAAGGACCTGCTCTCCTCAGCAAATGATAATTTTGGCCTTTTGTGAACTGCAGCGTCTCAGTCTTCTCCAGGAAATCTCTCTCCCTAACTCAAGGTTTCAGCCCATGACCAGGACCTGTCAGCAGTGAGTGATCTCAGACAGCTTGAGGAACAATGCTGCCATGATCATGGTGAGATGGAAGTGTTGTCAAAACAACATTGAGAACCAAATGTCTTCAAAGACATCAGTCTTTGAGTGAAGAGTAGTCAATGTGCTCAGCAAACTGAATGTCTATGGAAAATCAGTACGGCCAACTGCACTTATATCAGTGTCACACCAAGAAACTTCCACTTGAGCTGTCTTCGGAAGCTCCTGAAGATCGGGACAGGAGGAAGTACCAGACAACAAAGTAACTTCCCTCCAAGCTGGTAAGTCAAACACCTACAATCATCCCTAGACAGTGACAGCAGAGATGGGCTGGTCCACATATTATCTGGGGGCTCATACCTGGAGGGTGGGTGTGGGTCTAGGTGTATATTCACATGCACATGTTCATGTGTGTTTGGTGCTGCTCTCTCAAAAGGTATGCAAAAGGAAACACTGAACGTTTCAATATTACTTTCAAACTCCGGGAGAAGTTTGTCCAGAATTGCCCCAAGGAATGATGTAACCTCTTACAGAAACAAACGTTCAGAAGGCAAGAGGAAACTCAAGGAGTAGAACTCCCAAGCCAGTAACTTGCTGAGAAACTTCATGGCCCGCAGAAATGCTGTCCTATTTACAGCACAGGTTTTTGGCACAAAGTATCGTCAGCAATCACCCAAGCACCTCACAAATCTTCACTCAACCCTGAGATGATATCGATGGTCACCTTTATCCCGAAACGATAAAGGGGATTGTCCGCTGAACAGAAATCTATTGAATGCCCAATTTTAAATTAAACCCTGAACCAGCATCAAGTTCTCTTGATTGTTCTCTGCTTGCAGAAGGTGACATTTAAATTTCCAGCAGCCTGTTCCTGGAAAAGCTTTTCATTAAAAAGGTTCCAGTCTCTGGCTTTATACCCACTCACGGATTTCCCAACCTTTCAGCAAATCACACGCTATCAACATCATCAGTTCCACTCACCATCTTGAAAACTTGGATTAAATTACCTCTCGATCTTCTAAACTCCAGCTAGGGTTTGTGCAATTGTTCCTCCCCAGGGGACACCCCTTGTCTCATTCTGATGATCATCCTTTGTCCCAGCTCTCCATCTCCTACATCCCAGTCTCTGGCCCATGTCAAAAAGTGATCTGATTCCAGGGGATTCTTTCTCTTTCATGGAACCCAATATTGTCTGGAAAACTTGCAAAAAACATCCAGTGAAGAGCCCATGTCCACAATGTTCACAACTGCCCCAAAGGCATCAGCTCCATTAACCCGATGTAATTTATTCTTGACATGGCCAAGGTGACTTCATTATCAGCTCAGTAATTCCCACCTCAACAGCACAAAGTTGGAATAGAACCATCCAGCACTGAAAGCAGACATTCAGCCCATTGCGCTGTGCAATATTTTTTAATTGTTCTTTCTGGAGCAACATTTTCTTCTCTGAAGGGCAACTGCTAATGCCACTTGGAAGATTACTGTTGAATCTGTTATCTTTCAGCCAGTACATTCCAAATCATTGTAACTCAATCAAGACACATCTTCAGCTCCACCTCGGTTTTTTTAAAGCCAATTAGCTTAAGCCTCCAGTTACTGATGCCCCTGTTGATGGAAACACTGCATTCGCTTTACCAGACGCTTCACTTTGAACACTTCTACCTTTCAGTGCCTTGCAGCAGAGACAAGACAGTTAGTTAGCTCAGTCGTTTGCAAAGCAGCGTTGCACCAACATTGCTGGTCCTGGTTTAGGTCAACATGAAGGTCCCACCTTCTCGACCCCTCCCCTTGCCTGAGGCGTAGTGACCCTCAGGTTAAATTTAGTGCCAGTCATCCCTCTCTGATCATAAGGCAGCTTACGTTCCTCTGGGAGCTTCTGGACTCATGCCACAAGTGGAAATGTCTGTCCACACCCACTTTGTCAAAGGCCATTCAGAGATGCACATATTTCAATTAAACCAATCTTTGAAACTCCAGTGGAAACAATCCCAGACCATCCAATCTTTCCTCAGAAAATGACTCACTCGTTACAGATATCAATCCGGTAACTCTCCGCTGAGCTGCCTTACATTCTTGAAAGGAGACCAGAAGTGCAAGCAATATTGGAGATGTGGTCTCACTACTGCCCTGTACAACTGAAATATAACATTCACTATTTTTATGTTCAATTCCACTTGTGATAAAGACATCCTATTCACTTTCCACCCATTCCATTCTAGTAAATCTCCTCTGAACTGCCTCCAGCACATATCCTTAACTAACGAGACCAAAACTACATGTGTGTTTCTCTGACACCTTAGTCCCTCAACTCAGCACCCCTCATTCCTCCTACTGCTTTGATAAATCTCCACCACATTCTCTTGAAATCCTCAACAAAGATCCAAAGTACAATGCCTGGAATTGGATGCAAAAATACCAGATCTGGAATTGAAACTTGTCTCAGTGACCGTGACCTTGACAACCATTATTGATCACTGTAAAAACTCATCTAGTTCACGAATGTTCTCTCGGGAAGGAAATCTGCTGTCCCATACATGACTCAAGGCACACAGCAATGTGGGCAACTCTTAAATGGCCTCAAATCGTTTAGCAAGCCCTTCAATTCAAGGGCAATTAAAGGTGAGGAACAAATCCTGGACTTGTCAATGACACTCACATCCAATAAAAGCTTCTTAAAAATAAAATTGTTTCATTTTTGTTAGTCATCTCTTTTGCAGAACTTCAAATGTTTTCTTGAAATCTACATGGAAATCAACAGACACTTGTATGTCAGGACTCACCAGATTAAACGAACAAAATTCTACATCACAGTCCACAAACTGTCTTCCCTCAATCAAACCCACCCAGTTACACTGAGAGCACTTAACATCCCCATAGCTGACACTAATTTGGAACTAGGATTCCTATATCCCCTTCCTTCTTAAATAACAAAGGAACATTAGCAGATTTCCAGCACAACAGTCCAACATCAGACCACAAACTTCTGAAAGAATGTGACTAACATTTCTGCAATTTCTTGAACTGAGAAGTTGTGTGGAACTTCACCCTCTGTTTGGAACAGAAAACAGTGGTGCACATTTCTGATCATTATTCCATAAAAACAATAGCAAGACAATGAAGAGAGCCCTCAGCTTATCTATCAGAATCTATGTCCATCTCAATGAGCCCACGTTCAGTCAATACAGCAGAAAAAAGTGGTCTCCAAATCACAGAAACCTTTTCCATGTTGCCCTTTTATGACTCTTAATACTTCCTTCATGGAAATTCTATTTATCATGTTATTCTAAGCTCACTTCCTCAGCCCGTTCTCCCATTACACCACCAACTGGAGCTTCTGAAGCTCACCTGTTACTCTCTCAAATCAAGAGTCACACAGTCAATGACTCCAACTCTACTCCCGAGGCCTGGAGCCTTAGTGTAGGCCAATACGCTGTGGCACTGAGAGAGTGCCATAAGGTTAGGGACAGTGTCTTGCTGATGGGATGACCAGCCGAAACTTGCCCCTCTACTGGGAGGGGCGGGGAGGGGAGGGGAGGGGGGGTACAAGCAGGAA